>NC_064814.1:57726399-57764372 GCF_023721935.1 Panthera uncia
GCTCCCAGCCGCCCCCCCCCACCGCCTCCCACCTTGGTCTGCAGGTTCCGCAGGCACACGATGGCCTCCTGGTACTTGGTGGAGGCCTCCTCGTACCGGCCCAGCTTGAAGAGACGGTTCCCTTCCCCGTGGAGGACGGGCACCGCCTGCAGCTTCTCCTCGTTACTCAGGCTCCACGTCTCCCGCCGGTACTCGCTCGGGGCCTCGACCTGGCCCCAGAGCGGCAGGCGGGTGAGGCGGGGACCGGGGTGCCTGCGTCCCCGCGGCTGGGGAAGCCCCTCGGCCTATTCCACGGGGAGGGTGGGCCGGGCGGCAGAACCGTGCTCGCCAGCCACAGCCACAGCCACGTACACGGGGGGGCCTAAATCAGATCCTCTGTGCGATCAGGGAGAGACAGCCCTCTGTCAGTCAACACACCTGACTTCAGTCTTCAGAAGATCGTCAGGACACTCATTTGGCAGAACTACACGCTTTATTGCCATCTGCCGGGTAATCGTCATTCTAAAGGTTCCCATATACGGGGTCGGTGACGAGCACCTTGGAGGTGATGCCCTTGTGCAGGCCCACAAAGACCCTCCGCCGACACGATTCTCTTATTTATTTGTTCATCCACGTAGCGCTCGGGCTGAACCTCATCCTGGGCCATGAGCTGAGTCCCGACCCCGGCTTGACCCTCTCCCGCCACCCCACAAACGCGAGCTATCAGTCACTCTGGGGTCTGGGTGAGAAGGTGTGGGCAGTTCTGTTCAGCCTCTCCCACTGCTGGAGAACCAGGTCTGAATCCAGGACCCCGGGGACTAATTGGAAACCACTGGAAACAAAAGCACAGCCCAGAACCAACAGAAGTAAATGCCTCCGAAGTGAACACCAGTAACTCCCGAAAGAGCTGGTCTCAGATGGGCTTTTGGTACTTTTGGGGGTCAGATTCCACTTTTGCTGGGGTTTATGAACCCTCTTGTGCTCTAAAGAGAAAGCAGGTGACGCCCAGTGACCAGTGAGGTCAGGCTCCCTGCGGGCCCACTCCCCCGGGGCACAGCTGCCCTGAGGCTGGGCCAGCCCCCTGCCCCTTCCCCGCCCCCCGCCCCTGGCATCCCTGACCTGCTGCCCCTCCCCTGCCCCATGCACCTGCCCCCCTGCCCCTCTCCCGACCCCCGTGCACCCCCCTCCCCCCCATACCTGCCCCTCCCCCACCCCGGGGCGCACCTGCCCCCCCACGCACCTGCTCCCCCCTCCCCCTGCCCGGGGCACACCTGCAGCAGCTCTATCACAAAGATCAAAGGCTGTGGCTCCTTCTGCAGCTCGTCCAGGTCCTCGTAGCCCAGCGTGTGGTACGCAAACATGTTGGCCAGCCCGCACGTGTGCACGTGCCACTCGGTGGGGTCCTTGCCCTCCGCCACCTGCCGCAGGCTCCGGGACAGGATGGGGTAGACCCCTGTGTGCTGTGGGGAGAGACCACGGTGGCTTCCGGCCCCAGAGAGCCCACCTCTGGGTCCGGCCACCGCCGCCATCAGCCTGCCCGTGGCTGGTAGTACGCGTTGTCCCCAGCACGCCCCACCAATGACTGGGGTTCACTGTGTCCCAGGCAAAGTGTTCACCAGCTCCTTCTGTTAGCTGCCTCGGTCCTTAGATGACCCGGTGAGGGAGGTATGACTATTATCCCCACTCTGTAGATGAGGAGACTGCAGCCCAGAGAGGTTAAGTAACTTGCTTAAGTCACACAGCTAGGAAGTGACAGAGCCGGGATTCAAACCCGGCCCCAGAGGACACACTCCCGCCACAGTGCCATGCTGCCTCTTGCTGGCCCTTGTGCTCAGCGCTGACGCATTTCTCTCCCAAGGAGACCTGAGCCCCTGAGTCTGTGACCCGCAGGGAGGGAGGTGTGGAGAGTAGGGGAAGGAGCAGGCTCCAGTGGCCGAGAGGGCCACGCTGATTCGCAGAGAGCCTGGGCACCACACCTGCCATAGGGGAGCTGTCGTGGGTTGCAGGGGGTGGGTACAGATCGCAGCTCATCCCAGCCCCTCCCTGCGCTGGGCACCGGGCTTGCCCTTCTGGGGGTGGAGGAGGCCTGGGGACATCAGCCCCTGGGGCCTCAGCTTCCCAGCTGTGAGCCCCTCTGCTTGGACCCGGTTCTGACACGGCCGACCTCCGGCTCTCTCAGGGCAGCTCCAGGAAAGACCCGGTGTCGGGGACTCCAGGGGCAGAAACAGCTCAGCTTGCCCTCCAAGTCACCAGCGTGGGGGTGGGTGAGTGAGGGTGACGGTCAGCGCTCCCCGCCCCCAGCAGCCAGGATTAACCCAGAATGCCCGAGGCTCCTTTGTGAGGGAGGTGACCAGATGGCAGTTAATCCCATGGGGATCAAGGCTTAACTAAAGCCAGGAGAGGCCCCAGGAGCAGCCGGCTGGGGGAGGGCCCATCCTGGCCCGGCAGGCGGCCCCCAGCTCACACGCCCTTCGTCCCACGAGTCCACGGAGCCACCGGCACCCTGGAGCCAGCAGACCCTCTGGGCAGCACGGTGGGGCTGGGGGTGCCGCCAGGAGCCAGGAGAAATCGGGAAGGATGGAGTCCCCGTCTGCGCCAGTCTTGTGAGGCCAGCTTGCCTGGCTGGGGACCGGGAGGACAGCTAGAGACACACGAGGGGCCCTCTGTGGGGCTCCAGCCCCGGGGACTGGGACCCAGGCTGCGACGGAGGCAGGGGGCCCCAGGACCCCTGCCCGTCTCTAAGGCTTCAAGGCCCGGGGCGGGTTCTTTCTGAGGGGCTGTGTCTACACTGGAGGCTGCAGACCGGTGGGCCCGAGGCCATATTCAGCTGCCAGATGGGTTTTGTCTTAACCCGCGCCTTGTGGAGTTTTTACCAATTAGTTCCTGACATTCAAGTATTGAGGGAGTCTGCATGCTAATGAAGATTTCTGGCTCATCTTAAAAACTCAGAATATGCAGCCACGCGGCAACCAAGGGGGGCGGTGGCTGAGGACAGGCTGCCCCCGTCGATCGGCCAGAGCGCCCGGCCCCTGGTGGAATTGGAGTTTGCAGCCCTTGGCCTCACACCCCACACTACTGGGCACCAGCACGAAATCCCACCTCGAGACCAGCGTCCTGCCCACAGTGGGGGTGAGGCGGGGAGGAGAGCTCTCAGGGCAGAGGCCCCCAGCTCCTCACTGACCCTGCCTCCCCTGAGTAGGGGGAGGTGAGGGAGGCAGGAGGCCTCCCCCCCCCCCCCGCTCTTCAAAGCGAGAGCTGATGAGGGCTGTCCAGGAGGAGGGCTCTGCAGGGAGTGAGGGGCAGAGCCAGGCCCTCCTAAGTCCTCTGACAAACACACATGATGATCCCACCGATCGCTGAGTTGTTCCAAAACTCAGATTCTTTTTTTTAATGCTTATTTATTTTTGAGGGGGTGGGGGCAGAGGGAGAGGGAGACACAGAGTCCGAAGCAGGCTCCAGGCTCCGAGCCGTCAGCACAGAGCCCGATGCGGGGCTGGAAGCCACAGACCGTGAGATCGTGACCTCATCCGAAGTCGGGTGCTTAACCGACTGAGCCACCAGGTGCCCCCCAAAACTCAGAGAGATGGGCCCCAGGGAAGGGGCTAGGTAAATTAACCACGCCAAAGCTTTGCACACTTCCTGGCCCAGGTGCCACCTCTCTCCCCACATGTAGACCTGGTGAACTCCTATTCATCCTTCAATACCCAATTCAATGTCGTCTTGAAAAAGTTTCCCCCAAGATCCTAAAGCAGCTAGTTGCCCGTCATCTGTGGCCCCAAAGCACTGTGCCCTCACTGACTCCCATCAGGGCACTGGCCGCCCTCCGTCGTAACTGCTCAAGTCTCTGCTCCTCCTCCAGACTGAGGGACAGAGCTTTCTTTCACCCCTAACACACGGCACAGTCCAAACCTGGTGCCCAGCGAATGTTCCCAGGTAGATAAGCAGACAGACCCATGAAGGGTGGATGCTTGATGCCTGGGTGCGGCGACGGAGAAAAGGGGGAAACGTCATTAGAGAAACCACCGTGGCACGTGCGTACGTGCGTGCGCAATCATGGCGGCCGTGGGCCGGGAGGAGGCATGGCAGGCTGTCCCCGGGGCATCGAAGTCGCCAGCCTGCGAGACGCGCACACAGACCGCCCAGGACACGCAGAGCCGTGCCCGCGTTCGGGGCGGGGGGGGGGGGGTAGCAGCAGCTCGGGGTTCTGCGCACAACAAACCAATCGGCCAATCGAGGGTTCGTTGGCGACGTGAGCGAGCGTGCACCCTGCGGAGCACGACCCCGCTGGCGGCCGAGGCTCGTCCCACGCGCCGCCCCCCCCCCCCCCCCCGGGGACAGGTGCGCGTGCCGGAGAACCTCACCATAAGCAAAGCCGACAGAAGGCATTTTAAACTAACGGAAGCCACAAAGCCGATTTTCTGAAGACCTGGCTCGTTGAAGACACATCTTTACACTCTTTCTACACATTAGGATGAGGCACAACACAGACGAGGGTAGGCAGAGGAGACACGCCCACCTCGCACCTGGCGGGGGGACCGTCGGGCGGGCGCCCCTAGCGGTCGACCCCGGCATTGCAGCCCCTGGCGGTCACTGGTGGGGGGGGGGGGGCGGAGTCCAGCCTTCCATCCGGATAAGCGGTGGGGGAACCAGGGGTCCCACCTCCACCCTGTCCCTTTACTTGTCTGACCCAGCCCAAGTCGCTCTTCTCTGCCTCTTCTGCTTCGTCTAAAACGGGAGTTCGGGGCGCCTGGGGGGCTCAGTCGGCTAAGCGTCCAACTTCAGCTCGGGTCATGATCTCAGGGTTGTGGGTTCGAGTCCCACGTCGGGCTCTGTGCTGACGGCTCGGAGCCTGGAGCTGCTTCGGATTCTGCGTCTCCCTCTCTCTCTGCCCCTCCCCCACTCGTGCTCTGTCCCTCTCTCTCTCTCTCTCTCTCAAGAATAAACATTTAAAAAGATTTTTTAAGTGGAAATAATTTTACAAGGGTCACAGGAGTGGGGAGGGGGCAGAAAAGTGACCCATGGCCAAAAGTCCCCAGGATCCAACAATGGTGTGTGGGGCATGGGTGGCCCTGGTCCCACATCCCGCCAGCCAGCCAGCCACCACGCTGACTGTCGCCCTGGGGCTTGCTCCTTGGGGTGACTCCCCACCTGCGCGGAGGAAGGCGACCCAGGGTTTTGTCTCAGCCCCGCTCCGCGGCCCCGCAGGAGCCCTGGCGGGCGCGCCTACTTACAATGGAGTCGCACCAGAACTCGGCCACCTCGCCGATGCGCATGGACGTCAGGAGCACCTCCCAGACCTCCAGCTTGAACATGTTCCCGATGATAATGTGCATGGGGTGGCCCACGCGCTTGCTGTCGTCTATCACGGTCCGCTCGTCGTCACATTTCGTGGTGCGGAAGTGGAAGATCACCTGGCGGCCGAGACAGGGACCCCGGGTCTAGACGCACCTCCACGGCGCCTGCGGAAGCCCCCCCCCCCACCGGCACTCTCGGGGGGGGGGGGGGGGCCCCGGGGCCCCCCCCCCGCAGCCCCCCCCCGGGCCCCCCCCCGGGGGGGCCGGGGGCCCACCCCCTCGCAAAGGACCCCGTCCCACCCTCTGGCAGCCCGCGGGTCAGGAGCCCCTCGCTTACGTCAGCCCTGGATCTGCGGCCACAGACCCAGGGAAGCCCCCCAGAGATTTGTGGCCAAAACGACGACCGCGGAGGGCCCCTCCTTTTAACTCGACGTTTGGGGCTCCAGAAAATTCCCAAAGCCCTTCCCCTGCCCCACGCCAGAGTTTAATTTTCCAGCGTCAAAAGTGTCCCGTGAATGGGCACCAATCCAGAGGTCCCCAGGTGCTCAGGGGTCGACAATCCAGGGACGACGTGTCCGGCCGGGTTCTGACAAAGCCGGCCGTGGTTTCAGTGCAAAGGCTGCCGTGGGGGCCCCTATCTGGTGTGGGGGGCGGGGCCCACTCACCCGGGACCCCGTGATGAAGTTGGGGAGATCCCCCGTGCCTCCGTGCAGGATGGTTTTCCTGACCCCTTCCACGTTCAGGAGCAGAGCAGCGTCCATGGCTGCGGGTGAGGGAGGTGTGGGCTCAGGCACAGATTATCTCCCCGGACGAAGGCTTGGGTGGCGGAGACCTGGGGATTGGCCCGCAGGGGTGTGTGTGAGGAGTAGGTCGGTGGTGCCTCATCCCTGCTCCTCACAGCGATGTGGGGGCCCCCGAGCCCCCACCGTTGGTTTCCTCCCACCCCAATGAGGGTTTTTGGGGGAGTGATGGTGGGGGGTTCAGAGCTGACGGCCAAGAAAGGAATCTCGAAGACGTCTTTGGTGCAAAAGAGGTGATTTTGTTAAAGCACGGGGACAGGACTTGTGGGCAGAAAAAGCCATATGGGGTCGTGCCGGGTAACTCATCATATATCCTCAGGTTGGGAGGGGGTCAGGGACCGTGTAAGTCTCTAAGGAATTTTGGAAGCAAGGTTTCCAGGCCCTTGAGGGGCTGCTGTTAGCAAAACATCATTTATTACCGTCTAGTAAGACCCCAGTCACGAGACCCCTCAGATGTATATCGGGGGCCATAAGCTTGGAGGAGGATGGCCAGCATACACTTGGGGGTTAAAGATAAAGGAGGTTTGCAAAGGAATTTTCATGTTAAGTAGACTCACAGGATCCTGGGGGGTCAGGACAATGTTGAGCCAAGATTCCCTTTTGCCCCCAGCAAAGTGTCATCATCCAGGCAGCTGAGCTCCTAGAGGGAGGTCACTCTGCGGGTTACAAGGACTTGTCAGTGGCTGTAGGCAGTAAGGCAGTTTAATGTCTCATCTGCCTTAGTTTCCCACATCCCCATGGCGGCACTTAAACCCCTTTCCCCTGTTCTTGGGGAGCCAGGAGTGTGCAAGGATTATCACACATACTCCACTGGGGGGGGGGGGTTACTCCGCCAGGGGCAGGGGGGGCTAGCTTGTACTTCGCCCCCAGCTCACCCCACTCTCCCGCTCCCTTGTCACCAAGAAGGAAGAAAGCCGGCTGGAGCTTTCCCACCAAAGGGGAAGAGGAGGGGAGACCTGAGCCTAGGGCTCCTCGGTCCCTGCCTGCCTTCCCTTTCCTATTTCCTCCTCCCCTCCCCCCATACTCTGCACACCGGAGGATGTGACACTGGGAGGGCAGGGGAGGGGAGAGGAGCAGCCGTCTGGCCTGGGTGGCTCTAGAACGGGGTGAGAGAAGGGTGCAGGTTTGGGCAAAGAGCCTCTCTCAGCCCCACTTCAGCCTCCCCTACAAAGTCTGGCTGTGGGGAGCGGGGCTCTCCTCTCCCCTTTGGAGGGCCTCATCCCTGGACCCAGGTGGAGCTCAGTCCCTGCATCTGGGATCGCCTTCTGGTCTAAACGGACAGGGGGCCCGAAAGCTTGGCACTTGGCGCCACCTGGTGGCCAGGCAGAGCTCCTGCGCCCCGGCGCAGGGTCTGCCACCCTTCCTAACTCCATTCATTTTCCAGACTGAAATGGGAAGAGCCACCTCTCCCACCTTCCTCCCCAGGAAGTTGAGACGTCTCCCTGGAGCAGTAGGTGGGACCCCACACCCAGCACCCCGGAAGTCTCCCGTGAGGAGCCATTGGCACAGAGGGGGGCTGAGCCTGAGCCCCCAAACCCAGACGGGGGCGGCTGGATCAGACCTCTCCAGGACCCCTCCCTGGGTGCTCAGTCCTCCAAGGGCCCAGACCCGCCCTTCTCTGGGGGGTGGGGGTGGGGTGAGGGTGCAGGCGTCCTTCCCCTCTGTCCCATCCTGCTCTAGCCACACAACAGCCTGGAGGGGTCTGCGTGCACGGGGAGTAAAATGTATACTGGGTGCTACGACTGCTACGAAGAAAAGTAACATCGATTCCCAGACAAGTCCGGAGAGGGGGAGGGGGGCCGCGCCGGGTGGGGTGGGAGCCGCGCTTCCGGGGTCCTGGCATGCTGTTCCTTCCCCCCGACCGTTACGTGGGTGTTTGCATTCTAAGTACTTGTGATACTAGACTTAACGTCCGGCACTTTCCTGCCAGTGATAAGAAACGGGTCCCCTCATGTCCCACTGACGACGGCTCCGGGTGTGGAGGGTAGAAATCACTGGTGGCTGGGGCGGAGCTGAGAGATTTGGCCCCTTGTGGGCAGGGGCGGGGGTGAGGGAGGTTGATGAGGCTGATGCCAGAAGATCAATCAAGCCGGGAGGGGCTCAGGCCACGGCTTCCAGACGGGGCCCCCCAGCCACCCCTTGTCCCCCAAACTAACCTCCTAATGGACTTCATTTAGAGGCAACTCTAACCCCACCCTCTCTGAAAATCCAGCAGCGGCTTTCCACTGCCCTCAGGAGGCGCCCCAACCTCCTAGGCTGCATGGTGGGGCGGCCCCTGCCTCCGGCCACTGTAGGGAGGGGTGGCGGGGGGGAGGGCACCCTCTGGAGTCACCCTGGCCTCCTGTTCTCTGGCCTCCCAACACCAGCCTTTGCGGACCCCTCTGTGGGAACGCCTCATCCCCGCACTCTGTCGTCCCCTGGTTCCTCAGCGAAAGCACCACCTGCCCCCAGCTCATGTGGGGCGCCCTGTCCCCCATCGCCGCAGGTCACATTCCTGGGAGTTTGCAGTGGCCATTCCATAGGCCAAGGAAGCGGGTAGAATTTCTGCTGTCGGATGGGGAAGCCGCCAGGACAGGGGAGCCCCCAGGACGGGGGAGCCCCCAGGACGGGGGAGCCCCCAGGACGGGGCAGGCGGAGCTCCCCCTCAGCATCCACCCTCCTCCCCAACAGAGGCCAGGGTGGGGCTGGACCCCAGCAAGCCTCCGCCTGGGACAACTGACAGCGTTCTCTCCTTACAGGGAGGAGCAGGGGCCCCTGTCCCCGCCACCCCTGCACCAGGAGCCTGCTCCCCTCGGCACATCCTCCCCCTCCCACCCCCTCTCCCCACCAACCCCCTGCAAGGCAAGAGGGAGCCTCCTCATTCAGAAGGAAACGTTTCTTCCTCCTTCCCTCGTCGCCATGGCGACTGCACTCCAGCACCCAGGCTGCGGGAGCTGTTCCGAGCCCCCGAGGGCAGGGAAGGGGAGGGTCTGGTCGGGGTCACCCAGGCTCTCCGGAGCCTCCGGGAGGTCACGTGTCCCAGGGTTAAGCATTCAGGTTTTAAAGCCGGACATCCAAGGGCTTCGGTTCCAGCGCCGACTGTCCCTCTGTCCCCAGCAGACACTTCACCCTTGTGGGTCTGTGTCGTCTGTAACGGGGACGGAAGTAGCTCCGACTTCAGACTGGAGGGCTGAGGAAGGAAGGGTGAAGACAGGAAATGTGCCCGGCGCGCGAGCTAAGTGCTGGACCAGTGTGAGCCGTCCTCTGACACCCGGGACACGCGGGGCACTGTCACCGGCTCGGACAGGTGTGACGAGAGCGGGTCTAGCCGGAGAGACTGTTTCTAGGTGTCTCTCCTGCACTGAGTCTCTCCCACACGTGTGGCGTCGTTTTCCTAAGAATCACCACGCTTGCTCCCCCCCCCCCCCCGTCTTTCACCGGAAAAGGGCGTGAATTAAACCTCCTAAATATGACCAACACGCACAACTGTCCTGAGCGGGCAATGATTCAGCTCGGGGAACCAGCGAAGGGGAGCAGAGCCCGGGAGCCCCGTCGCCAGCTGCCAGTGGTGTTCTTAAACGACAAAGTAGCAAATTAACAAATCAAAGCAGGTCACACAGAGCCCAGCATTGTTTCAGGAAACCAGCTTCGGTTACACGTCTGTGTGTGGGAGCCGGACGACCGACCGCGGGCGCTGGTCCCCCCCCCCCGCCCCCGCCCCCCACACGCTCAAACATTCTTGGCTCCCTTAGCTCATCCTTCAGGCACGAGCTCTAAATGACACGATGTTGGTGTCATAATTTTCCTGGATTATTGACGATGCGGCTCATTGACGCCCGTCTCTCCCCACGCACTGGATCCGAGGGGGTGCTGGGTGCCTGGACCCGGGTCCCGGACCGTGGGAATCCCGCCACCTACTAACTGAGGGAACTGGGGCCCGACCCAACCCCTCCGGACAGCGGTTTCCCCATCTGCTAGGCTGCCATCGGGGCCCAGCGAGTTCATCATAAAAGGACTTAGCACAGCAGCACCTGGTGCGTGCAACGCCCCTAGCAGAGAGGAGTGGGTGGGGTCACCCAGCCGTGTCGCAGTGAAGGGCAGAGCCACAAGGAACCCACCGGCCGAGACCCCGCCAGAGAAGGGGCCCGGTGAGGTCGGCAGCAAGGAACCCGAGAGGGGCGCGGGCCGGGCTGCCCTGGGGTCTCCAGAAAGTGGGAGAGGGCTTTCCAAAGGGCGGGGTTTGGATGCCCCACTGGAGACGGGAGGCGGCCTCGTCGCGGGAGGACCGGGAGGTGTACCCTGGCCTGTCCCCGCCCCCAGGATCTTCCAGGGTCCAGAGTGTGGGTGCCGAGCGTGGGGACACAGAGGGAGTGTCTGAGACCCACGGCCGCGGGGCGCGGCCGAGCTCCCGGCCCCGCGCCTCCCGACCGAACCCGCTGGGCCGCGCGGCGGGGCGCAGACCGCGGAGACAAAGGGGCGGCGCCCGGCTGCGCCCGCCCGACCGCGGCCCCAGCACGAATGGGGCGGCCAACCAATCGGAGGGCAGCATTCCCGCCGCTAGAGCGCGGGCCAATCGGATCCCGGGCGCGGCAGCGCTGCGGGAACGCGGCCAATCAGCTGCGAGGGCCGCCCAGGGGGCGGACCCGCGCGGAGTTTCAAACCCGCCGGGTGGGCGCGGAGCGGCTGCTCGGGGCTGCGGCCTGCGCCGGGGGCTGCCGGGTGAGCGCAGTCCGGGGCCCCGGGGCCCGGGGACCCTTCTGTTCCGACGGGACCTGCGCGGAGCGTGGGGGTGGGGCGGGTGTGCCAGTCAGGATGGGCACGCAAGCGGGGGCGTCTGGGGACTGCGAGCTGCAAATCGGGGGGCTCTGGGCGACGGGAGAGGGCCCCGGATGGGGGGGCCCTGGCCAGCCCAGGCTCGGCGAGGCCCCGTCCTGACCCTTGCTTCCCTCCCGCCTGAGGCAGAGAGCTGGGAGGGCTGGATGGGAAGATGGACACGCAGCTGTCGTGGACAGTGGCCGCCAGGGACCGCGGGAAGCGCTGACCCCTCCTCCGGGAAGCAGCTCCCTTCCCACACCCGCCGCTGCCACGTGCCCCCACGCCCAGCCCGGGCGACCTGTGTCTCCGTGGAGCCTGGGAGGGGGAGAGGGGATGGCTTGCTGACCTGCTTTTGACCTCCTCCCCAGGATCTGGTGGGCTGAGCAGACTCCCGACCGGGCAGATGGCTTCTAAGTGGCCGGGCGTGGGGGTCTCCGCGCGTCGGGGGCCGCTCCAGGAGCGGGAACAGCTGGCGGAGGAGGCGGAGCAGACTACGGGCGGCCATCCGGAGCCCTCCAGCGGGGCCCTGGGCTCCCTGTGCAGACACTTCCAAAGGAGGCTGCCCCTGAGGGCAGTCAGCCGCAACCTCAACCTCGGGGCGGGGCCCTCCTGGAAACGCCTGGAGAACCCAGAGCCGGCGCAGCAGGGCCTCCAGGCTGCGGCTCGCTCAGCAAAGAACGCCTTGGGCTCCGTGTCCCAGGTAATGCCCACGGGCCCTTAACCCAGGGCTTCCTCGGTGCCCGCAGCCGGTGCCTTCAAGGGGCCCCTGAGGAGGCCGACCCCACGAAGACGGGGACTTTGGTGTGTCCTCGCTGTGTCTCCTGCCCTCAACCAGCCGTGGGACGAACGGATGGGAAGGGCGTCCTGGAGGCCAAGCGGAGCCTCGCGGTATAAGATCCTAGAGCTGTGGTGTCACAGCGTAGCGAGCATGGGCGTCACGGGGACACAGCAAACACAGCGAGGCTTGCAGGGGAGGCCACCCCGCGGAATCGCCCAGGAAGGGGGAAGGAAGTGGGGGGAGAGCGTAGGGCAAGGGAGATGGCGTGGGTGCAGATCCAGAGCGGAGGGAGCGTGGTCTGGGTGGCCAGAGGACAGGGAGCCAGGGGGGGAAGGGCAGGCGTGCTGCGTGCCGCGGGTGTTTGGTTAGACTCTCCCAAGAGCCACCAGGGGCCAGTGGGGAGGGTTTTCAACCTGGTGGGAATCCAGTCCGAGGAGCATTTTAGAGCTCGTTCCCCGGCCGCCCGGTGGAAAGGGGGTGAGAAGCATTCGCCACCGGGGGGCCTGGGGGCCTGGCCTGGCAGAGGCGTGGACCTCGAGAGGTGCTCAGAAGGTAGGTGTGCGAGGATTTGTGTCAGACGACACGTGTGGGCACAAAGACGCCACATGGGCAGGTGTGAGGTGCCTGGGGCCTTGCAGGTGAACGGGTCCTCCAACCCGAAAATGGGGGCAGGTGTCCCCCGGGAAGGACCGACGTCATGGCGAGCGAAAGCCTCCCAGGAGAGAAGGGGTGCGGGTACCTCCTTGGTGTCGGGCTGGGAATCTGAACCTGTTTACAGACCCTCTGCTCTGGGGTCTCTGAGCTGAAAGTCAGTCCCCGACTAGGAGTCCTGGGACCGCCTTTGTCCCGAAGGGATCACAGAAACACAGGTGCGCCCGCGGCCACATACCTCACCAAACGTAACTCGTCCCGGCCTCTGGCCTCTGGTTTGCCTGGGCCGACATTCTGGCCTCGAGGAGCCAGCACAGCCGCCCCAGCCGGTGGGAGGCGCCCAGGACCCCCACCCCAGGCCGTGAGGAACCCAGAGGGGCTTTGAGCCGCTCGAGTGTCGGGAGAGCTGCCCCTCGAATCCGCACCAGTGCGGAGGGCGACTTAGTGAGACCCGAGGCAGGTCCTGGGGGGCCTTCCAGGGGGCGCCAGGGTCTTTCCGTGTCCCGAAACGAGCGTGGACTCCACGAGCCGCTGGTTGGGCTGCTGACCGCCGCACCGGTGCCCTGGGTGGCCCTGAGCTGGCTCCCCGCAGCGGACTCGCTTCACAGGGACCCACGCACCCCCCTCACCCCTGGGGCTCCGAGCTGTCTGTATTTGCGCGGCTGGGGCGCTGAGGGGCGGGAGGGGCCCGGAGACTCTGCAGGAGCTCGTCCTTGGCTTTGCGCTCACCTTCCGTGGTCCCGTCCCAGAGAATCCAGGAGTCCTGCCAGAGCGGCACCAAGTGGCTGGTGGGGACCCAGGTGAAGGCCAGGAAGAGGAGAAGAGGGGCACAGACGGGCAGTCGTCCCCCCACCCACACCCCGGGCCAGAAGAGCCCCCGGCTGTGTGGAGCCGCCCCAGCCTCCTCAGCCCTGGGCCTGCGGGAGAGACCCTGTCACCGACTCTCTGGGCACGTGGGTCCCCGCGCCCACCCACAGTGGCGGTCCCGGAGGGAGCCCACCTTCCGGAGCCCCTACTCCTCAACGGAGCCCCTGTGCTCCCCCAGGTAAGAGGAGGGGTGCCTCGCCCCCAGATCACTAGCTGGGCCCCAGCGGCTTCTGACCCCTTCCTGGGGCTCCCCGGGGGGCATCTGTGTCCTGACCCAACTCCGCCCCTGACGAGGGGGAACCGCAGGGCTCACCTGTGCAGGGTCCCCGGCCTTGGACCTGATGGGCCCCGAGCCACGTGTTCTCTGCCAGGTGCTCCAAGTCGCGTGGGCTGTCACCTCCTGGAGGGCAGGGAGGGCCCAGACAAGGTGCTCCCGGCCCCCTCGGGGCGTCTCCGGGCCTGTGCGCCCGGCCCAGCACCGGGCGGGAGGGCCTCGTGCTGCACATTTCCGCCAGTCGCTGCTGCGGCTTTCCTCCTTTCAGTGAGTCTGACAGTGACCCGGAGCCTGTGGGAGCGGGACTTCAGCACCTCCAGAAGCTGTCCCGGCAGCTGGACGAGGCCATTGTGGCTGAAGAGAGGTGAGCCGGCGGGTCATGCTTCAAAACGGAAGAGCTGAGGGGGGATCCCGTGCTCCTTGAGTCCTGCCACGTTTTTACACCTCTCCGACTCGGGCTCTGACCTGTTGTGTGACCCCGGCCCGTCCCCGGCCCTCTCTGAGCCTCAGGCTGCTCACGTGCAACACGAGGGGGCAGAAAACATAGATCAGGATGGTGTCTGGAACGCATCCTGGATGTGAACGGCCCCCCCGGGAACCCCACCAGGCCAGGCACCTGGGTTCCGGAAGACCTGCCCTTCCCCCAGCACTCCCCATGGCTCCCCTGCGCCTGCCTGCCCATGGGATTGGGAAAAGGCCCGTGGCCACTCTGGAGCGGCTGGCGTGACTGCCCAGGACCCTCTGGAGGCGGGGCCTCGGTCTGCAGCCCCCCTAACTTGGGGCCTGTTCCCCATTCATACAAGGGCCCGGATGGGCTCTGGGGCGGGGCCCAGCCAGCTCTGACTGCGGGGTGGTAGGGCCCCTCCTACAGGTGACACCGGTCCCTCCCGCCCTCCCGTCTCCAGCGGCGACATGACCATGACCGTTTCTCTCATCCGTGACTGAGGACAGCGCCTCCAGGTTCCTCCTCCTCCTCCTCCTCCTCCTCCTCCTCCTCACCACGAACGTGTGGAAGAACGTAGTCTTTTCTGGAAAATCCTGAAGAGCGGATGGGCCCAGCAGCGTAGGAAGCGTGTAGGTCTAGCCCACCTGCCTAGAGCCAGCCGACCTCACTGACCGCGTCCCCAGCCGGGCACGCCGGGCCCTCGGTGAGCCCCCTTCCGTCCCCTCGTTCTGGCGAAACCGCCCCCGCTCTGAGCTCAGCCAGGGGCACGAAGGGGGCTCCGCACTGCAGGAGGCAAGCCACGGTGGACACCACGACCTCACAGCGGGATCCACGCGGCCCCACGGGCTCCCAAGGAGGCCCCGGGTGGGGACTCCCCCAGGGCCACGCCTGGTTCTGCCAGTGGCCACCCGGCCCAGCCTGAGAGTGACCAGGGGGACGGAGGTGGGGGGGGGGGGGTTCACTCTACTCCCCTTTCGGGCTCAGAGACTCACCTGCACTTAGGCCACGTGGCTGTGTCCTCTCCAACGTGAAGGCGGAGGCACCAGAAGGGACTGGGGACCCAAGGGTGGGACCCCCGAGGGATCGTGCCCGGGCTCTGGGGAGCCCAGCCGCCGTCCCTTCTGCCCCCACCACAGCCCTGCAGGGAGGGATGGGGGAAGAGATTCCTGGCCCCGAGAGCCTGGGCCCACGGACAGCTATTTATGCTCAGCACGGGGGCCGGGGGTGTGCAGGGACGGGCAGCACTGTTGACTCGCGACTTCTGCGCTTGGCCAGTTATCTCAGAAATCTGCTGTGTCATTTTATTAGAAAGAAACCCGCGTGTGATTTCCCCGGAGAACACTGCTTTTTCATAATAAAGACCGCTTCTGCGTCTGACATCTGTTCTGTTACCCACGCGCATGCACAGACACGTGTGCACGCACAACCACACAGGCACACACACCCCCATGTGCCCGTGCGCACACACCTACATGCACGTGCGCACGCGTACATGCGTGAACACAGCCGTGCACGCACACACATACACCCCCACGTGTGTGTGCGCGTGCGCCCCCACTCCGGGCGACGGGTCTGCTTCGGGGCCGGGCTCTGCTCCCCTCGCCTCCCGCTCCTAGCGGCCGGCCCCCAGCTCAGGGAGAAGACACCCCGCACAGGGAAGGCTTCCCCGCTCCGTTCAGAACAAAGCACACTTTAAAGGCAAATCAGGTTTTTATTTCAGTGACAACGTTCAAGAGTTAAAAACCAGCTCACGTCAAAATCAAGACCAGTAGTAAAAATCTTTTAACCCCGTAGTGCTGTGTTTGTCGCTTTAGAAATCTGATATTTTACATTTCCTTTTCTAACGGATTTTGTACAAGGCAGCCGTGAGGAAGGGAATAAACCTTTTTCACCACAGAACCGGCTGCCACTGGCAATACTGAGAGTCACACACTTAGGAACAGTCGGACCACGGACAAGACGGGACGGGCTGCCACCTCGGAGTAAACAGAGGACAGGGGTTCGAGGGTGGAGGTCCCCAGGGGCGAGCCGTCTTGCCCCTCCTCGGTGACTCTGCTTCCCACCCCCCGCCCCCCCGCCCCGGCCACCCTGGTGGGTTTCTCCACGGGAAGGGCAGGCCCCGGGCCGGGCCTCCCTGCGTGGACTTAACCCCAGCTGTGATTTTTAAGGTTCCCCCAAGCCCAGAGGGAGGGGAAGGAGCGAGGGGTTGTGTGTTTTGGCTGAGCCAGAGAACAGGTTTCCAGAGCACTTGGTGCCCAGACCCGGGGGGTTCGGCGGGGAAGCTGGTTATTTAAGGCGGGGTCCGGCCTCGAGGCTCCTTCCCAACCAGGGCCCCCCCTCCCTGGCGGGGCTGCGCCCATGCTTAGGGAGGGTGTCCACGGGGAACCAGAGCCGCCTGCTTGGGCCTCTGGCTTTCATTCAAAGATGCGCGCCCTGTTTTGCCTGTAGGACACTCCCAGGGTGCAGACCGGGGGCTCCAAAGTGGTAAAAACAGTTCAAAAAGCCTCCCCTCTTTCCGGGGACCCACGCCCCCGTAACCTCTTTGGAATACGGGGTTCGGACGTGATTTTCTGTGGCCCAGCACCCAGACAGGAGGGCCGTCCGTCCAAGTGCATAAAAACGGTCCACTCTTTTAAACGCATGTTTTGTGGAGCCCAAGGGCACGTCGAGATCTTCAGGAAAACCCCACGAAGCCAGAAAGGTAGGCCCCCCGAGACCCCCTCGGGGCGGGCGCGGGGGAGGGCGGCAGGCAGGCCCTCCGACAGGGACGGCCACCAGACAGGGAAGAACGAACATGCCACGCGAGAAACGAGGAGCTCTGATCAGGCGGGGAGAAGGATGCTCCAGGTCCCGGGAGAGGGCGCACCGGGGACCGGAAGGGTTCTCTGGGAAACAGCCAGGCGGGCTCACGGACCCACTCGGGGAGGGGCGGCGGCACCCCCTCCAGGGAACAACGCAGCCTGCTCGTCTCCCTCCAACTTCAGCGCACGGACAAAACCGCACAAACCACTCGTCTGGGAGCGCGCGTTAACCAACGCCAAGGCGGAGGGGCGCTCGCGCGCATGCGCACACGCCCACTAACCCGAGAGGCGGGCTCAGGACGCCGCCTTTCATCTCCCCAATCGCAGGTGTGAGTCCTCCGGTTCCACAAAGGAGAGGGGGTGGCCTCCTGCCGGGTCCCACATCCCAGCTCCGGACCCCCATAATCACAGCACCCCCAGAACCCCAGACCTCCAGAACCACGGCACCCCCAGAACCACGGGACCCCCAGAATCCCAGACCCCCAGCACCCCCCCAGAACCATGGCACCTCCCAGAACCCTGGACCCCCCAAACCACAGCACCCCCAGAACCCCAGATCTCCAGCCACAGTACCCTGCTCACTGGGACTCCAAACTCCCCAGGGTCCTGGTGTTCTCTGTCTCTCTGTGTCTCTCACTCCCAGCCTGGGGCTCACAGGGCAGAGGGAACCTAACTCGGGAAGACATAACTCCACTAATTTATCAGTGGAGACTGACGGCAGGGGCTTCTGGAAGGAAAGGGGATGGCGGAGCCTCAGAGAATCGGAGTAAGTCTGCCCGACTTCAACGCAGGCTAGATTTCGGGAAGGACAGGAAGGCCTGGGGTGGGAGTAGCTGTGCCTACGACCTCGTACCTTCTGGGGAGCCCCGACGACCAAGTGTGGGAGGAGGGATGGGCACCTGCGAACCCAGGAGGCAGGGCTGGAGAGGACACCCCCAGGGTACCTGCCCCTGCCTACAGGGCAGCCGCAGGGCTGGGGGAGGGGGGTGCCGCACACTGGAGAGAGCGGGGTCGGGGCTGGGAGCCCGGACCCCTCCAGCCCCAGCAGGTCTGCTGGGCAGGTCACAGCAGCCGCTGCGGGGAGGACGCTGGCCACATGGGAGCCGAGAGAGGTAGACACAGAGCAGAAGCGACAGGAGCCCACGCGGGTGCCTGGACTCGGGCACAGCCCCGCCTGGAGGAGCCGGGCCAGCCTCAGGGGCTCCGAAGCAGGCCGGGCGGGTGTGGGCCTGGGCTGGGCTGCAGGAGAGCCCTGCCGACCTCACGGGGACGGCCCAGGAGGAGGGCCTGGGCCCCAAACCAAGCTGGGTGGCAGGCGGAAGGGAAAAGAGTACAACAGTTTGAGCCAAAATGACACGCGCCCCCGGAACGCTGGGATCTCAGCTCTATGCCCTCCAGGAGCCAAAACAGAGTCAGCGTGAGCAGCGCTGGGGAGGGCGAGCCCGGCCCCCGGGGTGGGGGGTGTCCCTGCTGCCGGGACACGTGGTTTTGGTTTGGGCATCAGTGCAAAGCACACTGCCTCACGGAGCCGGGACCCCTTCCCATCCCCCTCCCTCCCCAAGCGGTGGGGCGACAGTGAGGGCCCCCCCGGAACCCCTCTCTCAGACAGTGTGGAAGGTGGAGCCGGGGTGGTCTGAGGGGCTCTGAGGCCCAGAAAGCCCCAGGGCACAGAAGTGCAAGACAGAAGACAGCCCAGGAGTCAGAAACCGCGCACCAGTCTCAGCGGGGGGGGGGCCTTCCAATTCCGTAAGGAAGCCAGGGGCCCAGAGAGGGCGACGAGGGGCTCAAGGGCTCTCAGCCAGCCCAGCCGGGCCAGCGCCCAGGGCCGCAGCCTCCCCGGGGAGGGCGCCAGGCAGGACCCCGGGAAGAGGAATGGCCGTCCTCTCGGGCCGCGGGCGAACGGTAGGAATACCGAGGACAAGACGGGGACAATGGACAGCCGCAGAAGGACAGACCGTCAGCACCAGACCCCGCCACCCCCCCCACCCCCGCAAGGGCCGTGGACAGACACGCGGACACAGGAGGAGCCCCGGGGGATGTCCCCTCCCTCCCAGAAAGCGGCCACTTTACCACAGGAAAGCCAGGCCTGTGAGGCTGACGGGGGGGGTCCCGGGGGGGGGGGGGGGGGGGGGGGGGGGGCCGGCACGATGCCACTTGTCCGTCCCCCAGGCCGCCGGGAAGCTGCACCTGCCGGCGGCTGCTGATCCCCGGTCTGGCGGCTTCTCCCTTTAGGGCCTGCGTGGACCCCAGAAAGGTGGTCGACTCTGTCAGACCGGCCAGCTCGGGGCAGGCCTGCCCCCCAGGACTCCACGGATGCCGCCCCTGACGGGCTCGCGGTCCCAGGTCCCGCACGGGGAGGCAGCCGCGGCTGCGGAGACCCTGGGGTCTCACCCCCTCGTGGCCCAGGGAGCCGCCTCCCCGGGGCTCGGCAGGGTCCCTCCCCGCTCCGCTCGGACACCGCTGGACACACACGGGGGCGGGGAAAAGCAGGAAACGGCCCGTCTCGGGGAGCAGCACCCCCCACCCCCGCCCGGCCCCGGCCCTCTGCGCACAGCCCGGCTCTCAGGGCACCGACTCGAACTTGGGGGGCCCGCGCGCCCAGCTGAGCGCGGGCAGGGGCCGCTCCTGGTCCTTGTCGGACTCGGGCTGGCTCTGGGCCCGCTCGGGCTTGGGGTTGGCGGGCGGGTGGGGCTGCTGCACGGACATGGTCCTGCGCAGGTGGTTGCGCTTCCGCAGGAACTCGGGCTGCGCGTGCAGGCCGAAGCTGCCCTTGCGCAGCACCATCCGCGAGCTGTTCTTCTTCGGGCGCGAGCGGTGGCCGGCCTCCAGCGTCGCCAGGTGGGCCGCGTAGCCCTCGCTCAGGAACTGCGGAGGGGGAGGGGACGGGCGTCAGCCAGCGGGGCGGTGACCCGGTCCCCCCCACCCCCACACCCCTCCAAAACCGTCGCCGGGGAGACGGGGAGCTCCCCGCCTGGCTCTGAACGGCTGAGCTCGTCCCTCTGTGCCCGCGGGGCACACCGTCCTCGTCACCTGCCGCTGAGATCCCCAAACGCAAGTCTGCGCTGCTGTCCTCCCTGCCCGTCGCCCCCCCCCCGGGTCCTCAGGCCCTTGCCCCCCCCCCCCCAGAAGGGGGCCGCGGACCAGCAGCCTCAGCGGGACCGGGGCCCTGACAGGCAGAATCTCAGCCACCGCCCCCCGCCAGGCCTACGGAACCAGAGTCTGCACCCACGCAAGCCCCGGGGGCCACGTGTGTGCGTCAGCGTCTCCCGTCTGCACCCGCCGGTGGCTCCCACGCCCCGCACTCAGCACGCCCCCAAAGGGGTCGTCACCTTCCCCCCCCACCCCTCCTTCTGCAACCTGCTCTCAGTCCCCGGAACAGCACCCCCGAGCTGATCGCGCTCCCAGAAACCAGGCGCCACCCCTGGCCTTCGCTCCCGCTCAGCCCACACCTCTGACCCGTTCATTTCCAAGTCCAGTCCCTCCGTCCTGCCTCCGAAGTGACTCTGGGGCCCTTCACCTTCCCGCCGGCCACCGCCTCCCCCTGCTTCCCTCCCCCCTTCCTCTGACGGGCCTTCCCCCTGCAGCCTGGGGACCGCAGGAATCACGACTCACCCCCGAAGTCCCAGCCCGCCGAGGCGCGGGCCGTCAGCCAGGCACTGCGGGCCCCCCTCTCCTGCTCCCGCCCGGGGGGGGGGGGGGGGGACACCTGCTCTGTCACCTCCTGACCTTCACTTTTGTGGCGACCTCTGTCACAAATGCTCCTCCCACCTCAAGCCTCCTGGACAATTCCCTCGAACCCCCCAAAGCAGCCTTGCCCCCATCGTCTCTGTTCCTCCCCGGGGGGGGGGGTCACGACCCCGTGCCCCCCATCATCCATTAGGCCTCTTGCCACGGGCACTGCCGCCTGGATGACGGGACATCCGACGGCACGAGGGCCTGGCCCAGGACAGGTGCCCGTGGTGCACGTGGAAACGGCGAATGAACGGATGAGCAAATGAGCGAGTGGGCAAATGAACGGATGAACAAAAACGACTGAATGGACAGCAGACGCCGCCCACGCCGCCCCCACCCGGCCCGGCGCCCCCACCTGGCACTGGGCCTGGTACTTCTTGGTGGGCCGGCCCACGATGAAGATCTGGGAGGGCAGCAGACCCAGCACGCTGTACACGGAGATGTCCTTTGTGGAGCCGTAGGCCGCGCTGATTCTGATGAAACACTGAAACACAGGGCAGCCCGTGGCGGGGCGGGCGTTCACGGGGTCAGAGGACCCGACTCCGCGGGGGGGGGGGGGGCGGGGCTCCAGGTCCCGGGGCCACCCGCAGCAGGACGCGGCCCTGCAGGAGCTCCCCTCCCGCCCTGCCCTGCGCCCCAGTTCAAGGGCTCCGCCTAGGGAGGGAGGTCGGGACCACGCCACCCGCTGACCCCGTCGGCATTCCTAGGTCACTGGGTGACGGGCAAAGACATGGACGAGGGAACGAGGGGCGGCTCTACGTGTCACAGGACTGGAGGGGTTCTGTCTGGGCCCGACCCCCCGCCCTGTGCCGTCCGCACCACCCAGACGGGTGCGGAGTGCCTCCGTCCGGTGGCCGCGTCCCAATGCTCACTCGCCCCCCAGCCCCTCGCCCTCCGGCTGCTCACCTTGAGCCCCACCCTCTGGTCCCAGGTCACGGTTTCCCTCCCTCCTGAGCCCCATCAGCCCCGGGCGACCTCCTGCTCGCGGGGTGGCCCACGAGCACCTCGGCCTCCCTCCTGCCATCTTCACGGCCAGCGGCCTCCAGGACCAAACCCAGAACCGCCCATCGGGACTGCACGTCCCATCCCCACGCCGACCCTGCCCCTTCCCTCCCGTGCCCACCTGGCCACGCCCTGGCCCGAGAGACTGCTCTCTCGCCACCTTCCCGGTTCCACGGGCTGGCCACTGACAGCCGCTGGAGGGCCACGAAGCTCCGGTCCTGAACTTTCTTTCTGCTGCCCCTAGAACATTCTTCCCCAGTTCTACCTCCTGCTGGGGGGCCGCCACCCAGTCCCGAGCATGACCTGACAACCCCCCCTCCCGATGCCGTTTTCTCCATCCCCGTGGCCGCCACCTGGATTCCGGTCGGCCTCTGCCTTGCCTGGCCTCCCTGCCTCTCTTGTCTCACCGATCTGGTCTCCGCACAGCCACCAGGGCTCTTTCTGCAGCCCTAATCAGTCCCTGCCGCTCCCCGGCTCCCCACTGCCCTCAGCGGAGTTCACGGTCTTGGCCAAGGTTTTCCAAGGTCTGCCAACCCTCAGGCCCCCGATGACCTCCAGGCCTCTGCTCCCACGCGACCTGGGTCTGACCCTGTGCACACCAGCATCCTATATGCCTGCAGCTCTAAGAACATCCGAGGCTCCCTTCTACCTCAGTGCCTTTGCACGTTCTGTTTGTGTCTGCCAGGCAAACTCCTATTCATGATTCAAGACTCAGCTCAAGAGTTACCAACCCCTGGAAGCTTTCTCTGCCCTCCCCAAGCCAAGCTCCTCTGCATGACAACAGGCCTTTACTAATCACCCACTGGTAAAGATTTACACATCTTTCTTCCTCTGGACCAGGGATCGGCTGACGTTGTTGCGAAAGACCAGATAATCGGTATCTCAGGCTTTGCGCTGTGCTGCAACCACACTCTTCCTTTGTGGCTCCGAGCAGCCACACACACCGCGCCAGCAGGGAGCGTGGCCAGCAGGGAGCGTGGCCAGCAGGGAGCGTGGCCGTGTCCCAATGCATCTGCCTTCGCAGGCAGCGAGATCAGACTTTTCGTACCGTTGTCGCATCATGAAATAGCATTCTCCTTTTGATCCCCGCCCCCAACCCCCCACCACTTAAAACTATAAACACCCTTCTCAGGCCAAGGTCACGTAGAAGAAGGGCTACCGGCTGGGCTCAGCCCCTGGGCCACAGATCACTGGTTCTCAAGATGTTACCGTCATTGAAATCCCCCCGGAGGGTTTGTCAAGATGCAGACCGCTGGGCCCTTTCCCCAGTTTCTGATGCAGCGGGTCTGGGGTGAGTGGGGGCGGGGGGGGGGCAGGGAATCGACATTTCTGAGCAGCTCCCAGGGGACGCCGTGCTGGGGCCACAGGTCAAAGCTCCGGAAGGAGAGCAGGTGCCAGCCCGTGCCGCCGACGCCACGACCCCGAAGGAGCGTGGCGGGCACCCGTCGGCTGAACGAATAACCGGGCGCAGAGACGGAGTTCGGGCTTTGGGGTCAGGAGGTAAAGGAGGAGATGCGGACTCTGGGATCGTCGGGGAGTCACCGAGCCTCAGGGAGCCTCCCCGCCCTCCTCCGTCCCCGCGGGTGACAGTGCCCACCTCGGGGTGGGGGCGGGGCCGTGGAGGCTCCCAGCACCTGCAGGTGGAGGGCGGGTCTGGCCTCCGGCCCGCACTCACCTCCTGCACGAGGTTGCGGAGGAAGATGGCCTTCTGCCGCAGGGGGTCGTGCACCAGCCCGTCGGAGAAGAAGATCATGCCCTGTGGAAAGTTGTGCTGGCATAGCCAGGACACCACCCGCTGCTTCTGCATGTCCGGCCGCCCCGTGATGTACAGGATCAGGTAGCCCAGATCCTGCCAGTGCCTGCGGACGGACGGCATCGCAGGTCCAGCCCCCCCGCCCCGCAGCCGCCCCCGCCCCCCCCCCCCCGCAGCCATCCTGAGCAGCGCCAGGACCCCGGGGAAGGACGGTGGAGCCACACGCCGGGGGGCTGAGCCCCATGAGTCGGGACGTGTCCCTGGACGGCCCGCAGGCACCGCTCGCCCACCACCAAACTGACCCCCGTCCCCGAGGCCTCCACGTCACTCGGGCTTCCCCGCCGAGGACAGGCCACCTCTGCCTCCTCGGCTGTCCCTGTCGCCCTTCCTGCTCCCGCGAGCGGCCTCCCGTCCAACCAGCGACCAGCAGGACCTGACCCCTGACCCCCTCCTGCTTCGGCGCCCTCCTCGGCCTTCGCTCACACCCCCACCCGAGTCCAGTCCAACCTGGGCCGTGCAACCCCCTCCAGGCCCCACCCGTGACGGGGGGGACAAGAACTGAAACGAGGGCCGTCCCAAGGCGGGAAAGGAAGAGTCCAGACATGACCAGCATAGTGCGTACTGGACAGAGGCCGTGGCGCTCCCCCTGGTCCTGTTTCCATGGTGACCATCGCTCCTGTGCCCAAAGCTGTCCCTGGCTCCCCAGCGTCCCGAGGTGTCCAGCCCTGCATGCACCTGTGGCCCATCACGCTCTACCCCCGACCATCGTATCACCCCGGCCACACGGGGCTGCTTTGCTGCACCCACGGGCCTTGAGCTCCAGCTCAAGCTGGGACCCCAGCTGCGGACCCCTCCCCTAGACGGCCTTCAGGGCTTCATCTCCTCACGTTCCCATCCCCTCTCAAGGCCCCCTCGTGCAGGAAGCCCTCCCAGCTTCCCAGGCCTCCCCTGTCTGCTCCCGCAGCACGGTGGGAGTGTGCTGTCTGTTGACCTCACACGGGACTCTGCCTACAAGATGCCAGATGAGCTCGGGCCTGTCAGGGGCTGCTGTGGCACCGGCCACCCCCGGCTCACCATAGACTGGGGGGCTCCAGACCTGGAGAGCGCCCTGAGGGTTCGGGGGGGATGTTCCATAATCCCACACAGGCTCAGACGCCACCCTGGGGACTCTGGCTAGTTCTGAGCTGGACCCGGTAGTCCGTTTATCAGCAGCAGGGTCTGTGGAACACGGCAGGGACTCAGGAGCCCACGTGAAGACCACGGTGTGGGTCCCCGGGGGAGAGGACCACAGCCCCCCCCCACTCCCAGCCGTGGAAGGGGGGCGCTGACGGGCCGGGGGGGGGGGGAGACGTAAGAGGAATAAGCCACCCACCCTCACAGGGCGAGCTGGACACTTGCCAGGAGCTCGAGCCTGTCCGTCCAGGGCCTGTTCCCGCAGGGCCAGGGGCATCTGGAGGGCAGCTAACCCTGGGGTCCCCAGTCCAGGCTGGTCTGCTCTCCCCAGAGGGATCACTGCTACTACGCTGAGGCCCGGCATCGGTCCTGCTCAGCTGGAGTCCGGGTTAGTTTCTCATGCCTGAGACTTGTTTTCCCCGTGGGGCTGCCTTGCTCTCGGGCCTGGCCCTGAGTCAGCCTCACAAAAGGGTGGAGGCAGGGAGGGAGGGAGACAGGGAAGGAGGCAGGGATGGAAGGAGGGGTGGAGGCAGGGAGGGAGGGAGGGATGGGGGAGGCAGGGAGGGGAGCAGGGAGGGAGGCAGGGGTGGAAACAGGGAGGCTGGTAGGGAGGCAGAGAGGCAGGAACGGGGGAGGCAGGGAGGGAGGTAAGGAGGGGGGTAGGCAGGGAGGGAGGGAGGCAGGGTGGGGGGTAGTCAGGGAGATAGGGAGGGTAGGAGGGAGGGTAGGAGGGAGGCAGGGATTGGGGGAGGAGACAGGGAGGGGAGGAGACAGGGAGGGGGTAGGCAGGGAGGTAGGGATGGGGTGGGGGGAGGCAGGGAGGGAGGCAGAGGTGGAAACAGGGAGGCAGGGAGGGTAGGAGGGAGGGAAGTGGGGAGGGAGGTGGGGAGGGGGGGAGGCAGGGGGGAGGCAGGGAGGGTGAGAGGGAGGGATGAGAGGGAGGCAGGGAGGGGGGAGGCAGGGAGGGGAGAAAGTGGCTCCTCCCTCACTCTCCTGTGGTGACACCCTTCTACACGGCTGCTTCCAGCCCCACCTCCGGCCCCGTCCTGGTCTGGCCTCCAAAATCCAACCACCCTGACCCCGCCTCACCGTGTGCTCTGCTCTTCCTGTCCTTGTCGCCCCGCGTCCTCCTTTCTGGCCTATCAAAATCCGTTTTCTATTTTCTTCTCGCTTCCCCACACTTGCTAACCTTTGTGCAGCGGCTTGGACTGAACCCGTCCACCCCTCGGGGACTATCTCTGACGCCACCTCTCTCAGGAAGCCTGCCCTGCTCTCCCCAATCAGCTGTACGAGCTCCAATCTTCCACTTATCACTGCGCCTGAGTCAGGCTCAGAGGGTGGCCCCTGGGAGCCACGTGTCCCGTATCCACACGTTTAGGTGGTCCCTTCCCCGAGAATCCGGGCGGACCCTGCCACTACTCACGACCAGCGGAACACAGCGGGAAGGTCACCGTGACGCCCCAGGCTGGGTCCTGAGAAGGCTTAGCGGCCTCCACCCGGGTCTCCACGAGACGGCCCAGGCTGGCCCCGCGGACAGAGAGCGGGCCCGGCCACCGCGAGTACAGAGGCCATCTCGAACCCGGGCCCGAGGGGAGCCTGCGGATGAGCCCCGCCCCCAGCCCAGATGGCCACCCGGCCGTGAGTCACGGGAACACCCCACGTGACGACATCCCAGCAGAGCCCAGCCCACCCACGGAACCGCGAGAGATGGAATGATATTCTTTTCGGCTGCTACATTCGGAGCCATTTCTCCCAGAGGCCACCAGAACACGCCGATTGGACCCCGCCTGGAGTCAGAACTCGGGAGCCCAGGCCTGGCTGGCTGCAGAGATCAAACGGAGGCGGGAGGGAGGGGGAGCTAGCGTCCAGACGGTGGCAGGGCGTTTCTCGGGGACCCTCGGTACACGTGACCGGGACTCCCCAGTTCCTGCCCCGGAGATTTGTGGAATTCCGGAAAAATACACGGCCCGGCTCTCCCGGGGCCTCTGGGAAGGGACGGGAGGGAACACTCACCGGACGACGTCCACGGCCCCCGGCCGGACCTTGGGGTCACTTCCCATGATAGACACGCTGGCCGCGAAGGACCCGTCGATGCTGAACACCACGCACTCCATGCCCCGGGGCAGCACCGTGAGGTAGCTCATCGCAAAGGTCTGGTCGCCCCTAAAAGGCACCTGCCTGTGGTCGGCCCCGCATCGCACTCAGCTCGTGGCCTGAGGCCAGGGGTCGGCCCGGGGCCCGGCTCAGGGAGCAGCGGGCCGGTATCTCCTGAAGCCACAGCTGGCCAGCCGGTCCGTCTTCCTCTCCCCCCCACCCCGGAAAGCACCCCCAGGGCTCCATCACCAGGCCGGCCCGGCTGGAAGGGCACCGAACGGCACGATCCGCCTGGGTCTTACCTGACGACCATCTTCACGGGGTAGACGCCCACCCCCAGGCGCCGGGGCCGCGGGACGCTGTAGGTGATGCGGCCGCTGCTGTTGGTGATCTCCGTGTCCAGGTGCACCCAGCGGCCCGAGGACGGCTCCGCCATCACCAGGATGTCCACCTGCACGCGGTGAGGGGCCAGGGGACGCCCTGAAGGCCGGTGGCTGCAGGCGGGGGCCAGGGGGCATTCGGCGGCTCCTCGGCCCCCACGCCCAGCCCTCGGGCGCACGGACTTCGGGCCCTCCCCACCGCTCACCCTCCCGGCCCTGCTCCGCCCCACCACCCGGCCCGGCCCTCGCACCTTCTCTCCAGTCAGAGCCACCATGTCCAGGGGCCCGTACATGAAGCGCCCCACCAGGACCTGCGGGCCGTCTTCCGCGGCGATCACGTCGTTGGCCCGGTGGTTCGCGGTGACGTTCTGAAAACAGAGATCAGCTCGGCCTTTGCCACTGGGGCTGGACCGTGAGCTTCCTCCCGACGCTGTCCTCAGGACCGCGGGCCACACGTGTCCCTGCCGCGTCACCCCTTCGGAGCCGTGTGCTGTGGACCCCGGGTTCCCGCAGATGGACAAGCACCCTGATCCTGACCGTCCCACGCACCCTGAGGTGGCGGCCGGGCCCCTGGCTGTCCTCCTCCCCAGCTCCTGGGCCGGACCCTGCCAGGACGCCTCCCGTTCCGCCTTCCACATCACAGGTCCCATCCCACAGCCACTTACCGTGTGTCTTCTTACTGGGAAATGTAAACGCGTCAGAGTGTGGAGAGGTGCGTGGGGACCCCGCCTGCGCCCCGCACCAGCTACGGCCTCCCTGGGGTCCCCCACCCCCCACACTGCGGATCATTCCGGACACGGAGTCACTTTGTCTGTAAGCATCCAGGGTCCCCAGGCTTCTCCACTTCTGGTTTCAATTCGCCCCGCAGCTCAAAGGCCCCCCTCGGCCCCCAGCCTCGCTCCAAGACCGAACCCCTCAAGCCGGTGACCGTTCCCATAGGCGTCTGTCCCCACCCACCGAGCTCCCCCTGGCCGGGGCTCTGCTTACAGCCCTCAGCGGGGACCCTCAGTCAACACAAGCCGTGCCAAAGCACAGAACTGCCGACGCCCAGGCGCCCACGGTGAATTCCGGATCCTGAGCTCGGCGTCACGGCCGTGCCCGGTGACCTGTCTGTGGCCCCCAGTTGTCATGGGCCGGGTACTGTAGGACCCCCCCCCCCCCCCCCCCCTCCGCCCCCCCCCCCCCGCCCCCCCCCCACGGCCTGGCCCGGCCGCGTCCGAGAAGCGCCCCGTGGACCCCCGCCCTCCATTCTCACGGCGTCTGCGTGCAATTCAGCGGGACCCCCCCCCCCCACCTGCACCGGCCCCTGGACTGGGCTCGGGGGACCCGGACCCACAGACGGTCGGGAGGGGGCACGGGCCACGCTGCCAAACTCCAGGGAGGAGAGACTTAACTCGCGGAAACAGACACAGGGGAAGACGCCTGTGTCACCTATCCGCGGGGAGACGCGAAGCAAAACCACACGGAGACCCCGCCTCGCACCCGCCGGGGCGGCTGGATCCCACGAGAGACGAGGACACACGAGAGCCCGGAGCGTCGTCCACGGTAGAGAAAAGGTGCGAACCGCCCGAAGGCCCCACAGGTGACGACTGGGTAAACGGAACGTGTCCGTCCGCGGGAAGATCCTCGGCCGTCAAGCGGAACGAGGTACCCACGCCGGCCGCAACGTGGGCGCGCCGCCAGAGCACAGGGCTCCGAGAAGGAAGCCGGACGCAGAGACAACACGCCGGGTGGTTCCGCCACACGGACGGCCCAGAGCAGACAGACAGCTGGGGCCAGGGGCAGGGACCACGGTGGGGGGACGGTTACGGGGAAAGGGGCCTCTTTCCGAAGTGACGAAAAGGTCCTAAACTTGGCCGTAGTGGTGTTTGTGCGCATCCGTGAACACGCTCACGTCCACCGAACTGTCCCCCTTCAGCAGGCAAGTTGTAGAAAACGTGACCGTAGCTCAATAAATACGTTTGCGAGAACAGAGTTGATTCGCGGAGCACCGGTCCGCGCTCAGGGTCCTCAGCGTCCACGTCTGGTGCTCCCACCAGACGGCCCACCGGAGCAGTGGCTGCGTCTGTGGACCCGGCACAGGGGGCCACATCCACAACGTAGATGAAGTGACACATACCACGCTCCTATTCATCCTTCAATACCCTACGGAGGCGACTCTCCTTCAGGGAAGCCCTGCCTGGTCTGCCCCAAGTCCTTTTCTCCGTTTTCTTCCTAATCTGCGCTTCCCTCTCTCACCGCAGACACCACGCCGGGCCGTACGTACTCAGAGGCGAATCAGACCGTGAGCCCCACGGTCATGGGCAAGACCCTGACTCACATCCGCGTCTCCAGATGCCTGACATACAGCAGCCGCTCCACCCCCAGCGCCCTGGACCCCGCCCTGGTGCTCCCCTGGAGCCGGGCCTTCGGGAACCAGCCCCCCCAACCCCCGCGTAGCCCCGACCCCACCCCCACCTTCCCTGCCACCCGCAGCCCTCCCCTGCCACGCGGGTGCCCCAGCCCCCAGGGCACCCTGCTCCCTGAGACCAGCTGAGACCCCCGCCCCCACCAGGACACGGTGCCAACGACCACATACCCGCAGCTTGACCTGGGTCCTCTTGCGAAGCCACTTCTCACGGGGGTTGGCGGGGCTCAGGGCCGCAGGATCCAGGCCCGCGTTCTCCTTGACGGTCACGTTCTCGTAGCGCATCACCTGACGGGCAGCCGAGCAGGGCTCCGGGTCGGCCGGGCCCACCCAGCTCCCTCCTTCCCAGAAGGCTGTCAGGGCCGGCAGCGCCCCCCCCCCCCCCGCCACCTGCCAGCCTGGGACCCTCGGGAGGCCGGGAGCCCCGGGACCCGTCTGCCGCCATCCTGACAGACAGCTGGGGCCAGGCCGCGGGCTCTCAGATGCTCTGCCAGGGAGCAGCCTCTGTGCACGGCGTCCAAACCCGCGGCCCCCCGCTCAGACCCGTTCCCTGCCCCGCTGCTACAGCAGCTGGCCGGTCCTCCCTCCCACCCAGCCCCGGGGCTCCGTCCCTCCCCACTGGGTCACGCCCTTCCGCGTCCCGAGGAAGGACCCTGTGCCTGTCGGAGCCGCGCCCCACGGAAGCCTCACCCTGCGTGGCTCCCGCCCGCCTGCTCCCCTTGCCCCTGCCCACGCGGGCTTCCTCCCGACCCCCCCCCCCCCCGGCAGCCCCCAGACTGTGTCCGGCCCAGCGCAGAGGCTGGCGCCCTCTCCCGGCTCTCCTGCACCTTCCAGGGCTCCTCCTCCACCCCCTGGGTCCCCATCCCTGCACTTCTCAGCCTACAGCGACACCCCCGGCTCCCACGTGGGAAACCCAGATCTGGTCTCAGAGCTCCCAAGACCTCTGGAATCTCCTCGATGCCAGAGAGCCCTCAAGATGCCTTTTGTTTGTTAATGAGGTGGCGCCTGGACCCCACCCAAGGGGGGGGCCGTGGCCAGGAGCAGGCCGCACGTGACCAGAAGCTGGCACCTCCAGTCCCACCCCCTGACCTCTGGGGACCCACGAGGGGCGGGAGGTCCGGTCGGTCGCCGGTGGCCAATGACTCGATGAGCCGTGCAGTTCGGCGAAGCCTCCGGGAAAACCCCAGAGGACGGGGCTCAGGGAACTTTTACGAGAAGCTGGTGAGGCAGGGAGTGCGGCGTTTCCCCGGGTTCTGGAGGCCGCCCCAGCGCACGGCAGGACCCGAGGCGGGGTTGCCGGACCGTCCGTCTCAGGGGCCGGAAGCCCGGGCAACGACCTGCACCCGGAACTGGCGGGCCGACGCTGCCGTGGGGTCGGCGGGGTCACAACTGGGCTACGCTGCAGGATGCCCCACTGGCGGGGAGAGCCGCTCGGTGGGGGCAAAACCCACCTCAGAATCGGGGCACCGCGCCCGTCACCGGGACACCCACCACTGGCGTCTGCCGAGCCCCAGCCTCCACTCGCCTCCCTTCGTGCTTCTCCGGCCCAGACCCAAGACTCGGTTTCCCGCGCCCCGGCCTGGCCCTGCTCCTCCCCAACCCCAGGGAGCCCCCCCGGTGCTCAGGTGGGCATCAGGCCCCGCAGCACAGCCCTCGGTCCCTCACGCCCAGATGCCAGCAAGCCTTGCTGTCGCCCCATCCCCGGCCCCCCGGGCCTCCGCACCAGCTCCCGGCCCAAAGCCGGGCCCCCAGGCTGGCCTTGTAACGGGCCTGGGGCTTTCTCTCTGGTCCCTCAAGCAGCAGACACAGGACTCCCTTCCCAGAACACGGTCAGGCACGAGCTCTCTCTTTGTTCAGCCCTGCGGTGGCTTCTCGCGGGACACAGAACAGAATCAAACTCCCGCCCTTGGCCACCGACCCCGCCTCCCGGCCCCCTTCCCCCCCCAGGCTCCCCCTCAGTCACCGGCCTCTCCGAGGACACCGAGACCCTCAGAGGAACAGGCATTTATGACTCGTCTCCAGGCGGAACACGGGTCCATTCTCCTGTGCGGTTTCTATTTAATTTTCCAGAAAGTGCCACGCCGTTGACCAGAAGCCAGCGCTCTCCACGAAACCCCCCGTGTGACCTCGTAACCCCCACGCCCTCCCAGGGCGCAGTGTGGCCCGCAAGACACCCTGTTCCCCAGAGAGCAGGACGGGCCCTCCCGAGGGGCCCGGAGAGGGACAGCAGTACCTGTCTCAGGATGAAGGCTACCACGTCCGTGGACTCCCAGTAGCTGGCGTGGAAGAGGTGGGGCAGGGCCACGGTGGGGAAGGCCGTGAGGACGTCGGGGCAGTACAGGGCGTAGTCGATACGCTTGGCGCCCCACCACTTGGCCGTGACTGCGGGCCGAGATCCAGGTAAGGACCGTGTGGCCCGGCTGGGCCTTGACCCGAGAGGCAGCGTGGGGCCCCGGCACACGGACCCCGCGGTGAACGGGCCACTCGGGGCGCAGGTCCGGGGCCGGAGCCCCGGACGTGACCACTCAGCTTCCCGTGAGCCACCAGCCCCTTCTCCTGCCTGTCCCCAGGACGAGCCCTGCAACCCGGTCCCCAGCAGCGGGGGCTGGCCCCGTGGAGACAAACGCCGGGGTCGCGGCTCGGACCCGGGGCTCAGTCTGGATGGATTTCCTTTATCGCTCCCAGCCCGCCCTCAGCAGCCCCGGCAGTGGACCAGCGCCCGCCCCGGGGTGGGGGGGGGGGTCCCTCTCCCTCAAAGCAGGCAGCACCCCGAAAACCCTCACTCACTGTGGGAGACGCCCGCGGGGGCCAGGCTGTCTGAGGAGTCTGAGCTGTCGCTGTGTGAGCTGTCCCGGCTCATCCTCCGTGCAGGGCACTGGGCCCCCGGGGCCTGAAGGGATGGGGCGGGGGCGTCCGGGGGCGGTGGGCTGTCCCGTGAGCCGCCCTCCAGGAAGAGGCCGCTGTGGGCGTGCAGAGCGTCAGCTGGCGGGGGAAGGTCGCGGTCAGGGCCAGGCCGTGTGTCCGGAGCTGCCTGCACCGGGCGGGAGTCTGGGCCCCCCCGGTCCGCTCACCATCACCCCCGCTCCACGGGCAGCCCGCGCCCCTAACCCCCCCGGGGCTCGACGGGGCACCTGCACCCCAGGGCCCGGCTGGGTCTCACCTCCTCTAAGTTGTGGGTCCCAACCATCCCCTCTGTCTGTGGCAGAACTGCCGAGGGCACCTCCGGAGGCGGACGGTCACCACGTGCCCCTCCATGGACGCCCCCCCCCCCCCCCCAGGCACAGAGGCCTGCGGCCGAGCCCGGGTGGGAACAGGCGTGTCAGCCAAGGCGCTAGGGCGCTCTCCGGGGCAGGGCCTTGCCCCGCCCAGAGCAACACATTTTCGGGTGCACGGGGGAGACCGTCCGTGGAAGCTCCTGACGAAGCAGGACTTTGGAAATTAAGTTTCCATTAAAAATGGGGGGGGGGGCTGTTTTTGGATCCTGAATGAGCCTCATGCACGGCACCCCCCCTCCCCCAGTCTGGCCCAAACTCCTGAACAGGCTCTGACCAAACCTCCTCATCCAGGATGTGGAACCAAGGCCCTGATTTCCCGGCCCCGACGGCCAACGCCGGCCTCCCCTGCCCGTGCCTGGTTCACTCCGCGTCAGCCCTGGAGACCACTGGCCTCCCCCAGACCCACCTGCCCTGTTCCCGCTGCTCCTTCCACCTACAAGTGCCCCCCGACCCTCATCCTCCAGCTCTGCTCCGCCTGTCCAAATGCCGTGGTCAAAGGCCCCCTCTTCCATGATGCCCACCGGGATGACACATTCCCGGCCCTGCACCTCCAGGGGCGAGGCTGGGGAACAGCACCCAGCACAGACCCCTGGGCTTGCACTCAGGTCTGATGGCTCGAGCAGCGTGCTGGCCCCAGGAGCCCGCCAGGGGCAGAGCCTGGCCTCTGGGCCCCAGGACGCCCCCGACAGAGCAGGGGTGCACACAGGTGAGCGGCTGTTTCCGCCCCCTCCTCCTGCTCTGGAGCACGTGGCCCCTGGTCGGCGGGGAGTCTCGTCCCTCCTTCGGCCAGCGCGTGGAGACCCTGGACCAGAGAGGGTGGCCCCGGAGTGCCACCCGGCGGGGCCCAGCCCCCGGCTCAGCACGCTCACACAACCGCCCCCGCCCCCCGCAACCGCCGAGAGCCTACCCAGCAGGAGGGACTGCCCGTCGCCCAGCGGGAACCTCTGGTAGCGGGGCACGCTGACGGGCGGCACCAGGTGGAACTTGGGCTCCAGCAGGGGCTCCAGCCGCGAAGCAGAGGGGTCCGCGCAGTGGAAGAAACTATAGACCTGGCTGCAGGCGGGACGCATCTGGAAGCCTGAGGGGGACAGAGAGGACGTGGGGGAAGCCCCTTGCCAGTTCCTGCTCCCTTGGGCCCAGCAGGCTTCCTTGAGTGCGGCTTCGGGTGGCCCACCCCTGTGCTCAAGAACATGCCGTGGCTCCCTGCTACCAACAGGACCAAAGCCATCGTGCTGCCGCGTTTGGCATTCAGGGCCTTGCCAACCTGCCCCACCAGGAGCGGCGCTCTAGGCCCCAGGGCTGCGGCCGGCGCTCCTCTGCAGTTCCCCACCCCGGCCTGCCGGCTGCCCCTCTCTGTGCCTTTGCTCAGGCAGCCCCTCTTCCACGCAGGCCTTCCCTCCACTGTATCCCCTGCTGGGTCTCCTGCAAGTCCTTCCGGCGTCCGCGAACTCTCCATGTGACCTACCAGGCAGACCCAGGATCTCTCAGTCGGAATCAGCGGCCCCTGCCCCAGCCGCTCAGCCCTCAGGCAGGCGGGAGACAGGGCTCGAGGCTGGCCAGAGCCGCAGAACACTTCTCCCCCCAGCCCGGCAGGTGTCTTCCCCCGAGGCCTCCCCGTGTCCCCCTCCCCCGGGGTCGGGGGACTGAATGGTCCGGAGTCCGGAGTCCTGGGAGACCCAGGTCCCCTCGCCAACCTGGAGGCGGCGTGGGAGTCCGCCTCACCCCTCCCCACTTCAAGGAGAGCCCCTCCCTTCTCCGTCCCACGGTGGCGGCTGCTGGTGAGCGCTGTGGAAAAGGAGTTTGAGAAGCCCTGACGTGTGGGCCTCGAGGTGCCCCCGCCGCTTGTCCCCTCAGACTCACTGCTAAACCACAGGCCGGTGCACATCACCTCACTGTGTATCTCAGAGCACTGGGGGCAGGCGCTCAGGCCGCGGGCACTAAGGCGGGCCTGGGACTGTGCGGGGGGTCGGGGAGGTCGCCCCGGCCGCAGAAGGTCTGCCTGGGGGTGCCGGGGAAGGAGGGCGGCAGGAGGGTAAATGTGGCTTCTCCTCCTGTGGAGCACGACAACTGCCCACGTGGGGCATGTGACAGGGAGGTGAAACCCACCGGGGCTGGCTCACCTTTGCCCCACCCGGGGAGGCTGCCCCTCCCTCCCCCCTCCCCATGCCCCACCCCTCCCTGCACCCCCCCACCGTCCCCTAGCCGGAGGCCCCGACACCGTGCTCCAGAGACACAAGGCCTCTCAGGCCCTGGCAGCGCCACCCACCGTCCAGTCCCGGCAGCACTGTCCTCCGCATGGCCAGGACCAGGCCCAGGGGCGAGCCAAAGAGGAAGAAGTCGGACACGTCGAAGTCCAAGCGACCCAGGCTGACCTCGGGCGGCGGGAGCCCCCCGGCCGCGGGGGGGCTCGGCCTCGTCCTTCAGCACGTTCGAGTGGATGCTGCCCAGGGGAGAGAGCCCCGGGAGGGCGGTCAGCGAAGGAGCGGGGGTGCGGAGGCTGAGCGGGGAGAGCCCAGCCCGCCGCCTCCGCGGCGGGGCCCGGAGTCAGAGCCCGCCGGCCAGCCCGGAGAGCTGACGGCCACCCTGGCGCGGGCCACCGGGGCCCGGCCGACAGCCGGCTGAGGCAGGTGTCGGTCGGCTCACTTTTTCTCTGAAGGGCCAGACGGTGAATGGTTTAGACCGCGGGGCCGTTCGGCCTCCGTCTCATCTACCCAACTCTGCCCTTGTCACCTGCCGGCAGCCAGAGACCGTACTTGGACAGACGCTCGCGGCCACGATCCCGTAAAACATTTTCTCAGCTGGGCTGAGGGCCTAAGAGCACCTAAGCATCCTGCAGGCTGGCAGGCCTGCCCCATCGGGCCGGCTTCGCAAGGGCCCCCGGTGAGCTCCCGCGCCGTCTGCCGGCGGAGCCCGGCCTGGCCGGTACGCGGACCAGCCGGACGGAGCCGGTCCTGCAGAATCGGGCAAGTTCATTGTCACCCGGGTCCCAGGCCACCTGCAGAACCAGGTGCAGACAGCGTGCGCTTCCCTCCCGCACCACCTGCGCAGGGAGCAGGGCTTGAAGAGAAAGGTGGGACACACAGAACTGCCCCCAGTCCCAGCCCGGGCGCTGCTGCTCCGGAGAGCCGGGCCGACGCTGTTTTGGACCCAGAGCGGCCGCCGAGGCCTGGCGGGCAGGAGAGCCGGGCGCCCCTGGACCGTCCAGGTGGCACTTAAGTGCAGCTCAGAGTGTGAGACGATCCAGTGGGATCCCGGGATCTACGAATCAAGTAACTGAATGCAAATTCAACTAGAATATTCCAGATGGAGGAGAGAGGGAATTTGAGAAATAACAACGGAAAGAGCGCGGGCCAGTCCCCCCGCCGGCCGTGCGTGAGGGGTCGGGGTAGCCGGATCTGAGTCCTCGGGCTCCTTTCTCTCCCCGCGAGGACAGCGCCGGTGTCTGATGAAACTGCCATCTGTCCCTACGCTAGAGGGAAAAGCTGGCTGTGCTGAACCGGCTACCAGAAGCCTCCAACTTCTTGTCGCCCTCCGGATTTGGGGCCTTCTTAAAGGACTTTTCAAGGGTGAACCAGAAAAGTCACGACTTCACCCCGCAAGGCTGATGCGAACTGAGGCTGACAGAGGGGCTTCAAATAGTCAGAGATTTGAATGTGCGGGGCCTTTGATGGAAGGATTTCTCTTCGGGGAACGAATGCACCCGAATGAAACAGCCCTACACACGCGCCAACGTTTAGGCACGCTGTAATTTCCCAGAACTGGAAGGAGCCAAGTATCCAATTACTGGGATGAAGGGAGCTGTCTGTCCGCTCACCCAGTGAAACGCTCCCCGTTAAGAATATTTACCGAATACATATCACATAGGCAAAGGATCAGAAAAGATCCCGGTAGAAGGGTTCTTTTTCCAAGGAAAACTAAACGCAAAGGATGTACAAAATACGTACAAAGAGGAAGACCCCAAAGCGATCACAGGGGACCTATTTTGCAAACCTCCTAATGGCCCCGTGACACTTGCCACTTGGGTAAGAAAGGAGCGAGGACAGACAAGGCAGAGAACGGAGGGACAGCGCGGAACAAGGCCTGCTTTCCTAGGTGGGTCCCTTGTGCCCTGATGAGTGTGCCCATAAGTCACTCAACTCTGCAGAAGGGACCGCACCAGGGACCAGGAGTCGGAGTCCGGCCCCAGCTGCTCGGCGCTGGCCGTGTGATCCCAGGACGCTTCCCGGCCTCCAGGAGCCTCCACTGCCCCGTCTGACAAACAGAACGACCCCCGGAGCGGCTCGCAAAACACACCCGCATCCACTTTTCCACCGCCTTTTCTTAAGCAGCAGTGAAGCAGGCGGGGCGTAATTTTCCCTTTGCCAGAGGTTGACGCTGAGCATCCGCGACGCTGGAGGGCCGTCTCCTCTCTCCGCAAGTCGGGGCGGCGCAGGGACGGGGCGCAGGGCCCACGGGGAGTGGCCGGGGTCCCAGCCTCTCCGCGCCCGTCTACGGGCCTCCTGAAAGGGCCTGGGCCCCAGGGCCGGTCCTCGCCGCCCCGGACGCCGCGCAGGAAGGAGGACGGGGCCCGGGAGGCGGTTACCTGGACAGGAAGGCATGATGCTGGCCGATGGCCTCACAGTCGTAGGTGGAGGAGTCGCTCTGTTTCCGAGGCAACGGCCTCTGGGGCTCCGAGGCGTCCTCGTCCGGCACGCCGGAGACGTCAATGCTGCTCTTGCTGAGACGCTTGCTGCCGGCCAGACCGCACGCCTCGTCCGCCACGACGGGGGCGTCCTTTGGGGTCACGCAGAGGACAGGAGAGCACTGCAGCCACCACAGACTCCGGGGCCCCGTGTCCTCCCCCGGGCGCGGATGAACCCCTTCCTCCCCAGACGTCAGGTCAGCACTCTTGCGAAGGAGCGTGGGAGCCACCCGAGTCACGGCGGGGTTTCGGCCCGGGGCCACCCACCGGGGGTCCGGACGTAGGCGCCCGACCCCGGCCTAAACCCGCCCTCCTCCCGTAGGGCAACACTTCCGGGGTAGCGACCGCGTACCGGGGTGAAGGCCCGCCTCACCTCCCCAGGACAGGCCCCTCCCCGACCCCCACCGGCTGGCCCGCACCTGGGTGCTGCTGATGCTGCCCTTCCGGCTGCTGCCGCCCGGACTGTCACCCGAGGGCCCCGCGCTGTAGCAGATGGCATCGAAGGCCAGGAGGCCCCCCACACAGTCCCCGATGAGACACACCTGGGGCACACACAGCTGGGGCTAAAGGCCCGCCCGCCGCTGACCCACCGCCCCCGTACCTGGCCAGAGCACCAGTCCCCTGTCCCTGGCAGAGTAAGGGACCTGTCCCGGAGAGCCACTGACAGAACCCCTGTGGGGGATGGGTGTTCATGCTGGGTCAGGGTCGGCCTGAGGGCAGCAGTCAAACTAGGGTCAGGGTCAGCATAAGGACAGCAGTCAGGCCAGGGTCAGGGGTCAGACTCAGGTCAGGG
>NC_064814.1:57764382-57781154 GCF_023721935.1 Panthera uncia
TCAGGGTCAGCGTAAGGACAGCAGTCAGGCCAGGGTCAGGGGTCAGACTCAGGTCAGGGGTCAGACCCGGGTCAGGGTCGGCCTGAGGACAGCGGTCAGGCTAGGTCAGGGCTGGTTAGGGAGGCAGGCTGTCATACCTGCCCACTGAAGCCGATTCCGTCAGGGGACTTGAGGAACTCTGTGTAGACCTGGTTGGCCCGCTCGATGACGGTGGCCACCGCGTCCTGGTACCGCGGAGAGGAGATGGCCAGCAGGGGCAGGGCGGCCAGGGGGACGTGGTCCTGGCTGTTGCCGAGGCAGCCCTCATCGTGGCTGTAGGGGTTCAGGCTGCAGACAGGGTCAAGGTAAGCCCGGCCGGGCTCAGGCAGGGGCAGGTCTGGGGCTGCGCGCCGGGCAGAGGAGAGCACGGGCCGGCCGTGGCTAGGCCCCTGCTCGGGGCCCTCGAAGCAGAACCAGGCAGGAGCCACAAGAAACAAAGCACGGATGGGGGCATCGTCCCCGCGCCAGCCCGGGATGTGGGCCTGGCGTCTCCTGGCCGGCCACCTTCCCCTGCCCTCTTCTGCACGGCCCCAAGGGACACCCCGATTTGGAGGAAGACGCCTGGTGTGGATCAGGGTGGGGACGTGTCATAGCAGACTTCCCGGAGGAGGTGCAATCTGGACTAGGCCTCAAGGAAGGCTTTACGGACGCTACAGAGGAGGAGAGAGAGGGTTCCAGGCAAGGGGACCCGCGTCAGCCACAGCTTGGAGACGGACACGTAGCTGTGCGCATGACATGGTGTGCACCGTCCTGGGGCGAGGGTCCAGGGCCGCGGGCTTTGCGGAAAGGCGTGAGCCCAGAAAGGACCGAGAGCTTGCTCTACGGCATCCTCGCTGCCCTGCTTCCCCACGTGCAAGCCCTTCCCTCTGCCGTAGCTCAGACCCCTCGGGGACCAGCTCCTGCCCGGCCCCCGCCCCCACCCTGCCTGCCGTGGTCCCCTGGGGCATCAGAGCCAGCTGGCTGGAGCCCCCGCCCCACCCCACCCCCACCCAGGGCCCAAACTCAGGTTGACCAGGGCCTGACATGACCCCACTGGGGGCGGGAGTGGGGGAGGGACCAGGCCCGGGGAGCTTGATGCCTTATCCCCTCCGGCCGGCTTCTCTGTGGGGACCCGGACACCCTCTCCCCGGCCCACTGTCCTCGAGAGAGCGCCATCCACGCCGGAGGACGAAGCCGTGAGTCACACGAGTGCTCAGCGTCCTCGCAAACACTCCACGCGGTGCTCCCGACGCGATCGTCCCCACGTTACAGATGAAACAGGCCGGGGAAGGTTCCCTGGCTCTTCCCGGGCGTCCAGAGCGCCTGGCCCACCCGCATCAGAACACACACCCGCACCGGGCTCTGAGCGTGCGGCGGGAAAGCCAGGCTGCCCGGGTTCGATTCCCGGCTCCATTCTCTGGGTAACCCTGGGGGCAACTGCTGGGCCTCCCGGGGCCTCAGCGTCCTCGGGGCCAGGGGACCGGGCCTACTGAGCACAGGGAGCCAGCACCGCCGGGCTCGGCAGGGCAGGGCAGGGCAGGCCGGGCGCACACCTGCTAACTGCTCGGGACCCTCGCTGACCACTCCCCGCCAGCGTGTTCATGGCCAGTCAACGTCTGACATCCCGTGGACGCCCCGGCAGGCACCCCCCGCCCACCACCCCCCCCGCCGGGACAGCACTCCCTCGTCAACCCCACCAACCTTGGCCAGTCCACGTGGGCAGAAGGGACTCACTTAGAGACGAGCGAGAAGGCCTCGGAGCAGACGGCAGGACAGGGCACGAACTTGATGAGGATGTGGCCCAGGGCCGCCGGGAAATGGGCGCGCGTGACCTTCTCCAGCACGGAGCCGAAGGTGTGGATGTCGGCCGCCTTGCAGGCCGGGTCCCCCGCACCCGTGTCCAGGACGTTGCCCCCGTGGAGCACCAGCAGGAGCACGTGCGTCTTGCAGGAGCGCCGCGGGCAGCCTTCCTGAGGAGGACATTGGGCGGGGTGGACACGGGAGGCAGGGAGAGGAGGCGCAGGTGCGGGGACCCTCGGCCCCCGGTGTGGCCCCCTGTGTACGCAGAGGGGGCCGCCCAGGCTGCTGGCGGAGCAGGCCCCTCGCTGTCAAGGCCCCAAGGGCCCCAAGAGACCCTTCTTGAGGGGGTCTGAGCCGGAGGCCCAGAGACAGACAAGGACCTGCCCAGGGTCGCACGGCAAGTCCGGTGAAGAGCAAGTCAAATGTCCACCGGCCTGGGGATCCCCCTGAAGTCCTGACCACAGGGAGCCCAGACACCGCCAGGAGCCCCGCCCACCTCATTGTCTTCGTGGATCTCGATGCTGCCCTGGGCCGGGAACCTCTGTCTTCTCAAGGAAACCCGATACAGTTCTCCTGCGGGGGGACAGAGGACTCAGCACCTGCAGGCCTCCCTCCCTGGGGCCCCAGCGTCCCCGGGGACCCAGCTGGAACGACAGCGTCCAGCCCCCGACTCCAGACCAACACAACCAGAAGCCGTTGTCCCCCCAGGGCCGGCCCAGCGCACACGCCGTCCCCGAGGCCAGGGAGGGTGTCCAGGAAGAGGCTGTCCTGCTTCCCTCGCCAGTAACAACAGCAACCATGTGCGTGCCATCGGGGGACCTCTAGTGAGGGACGGAAATGGGGGCCGAGCACCCTCCTGAAGAGTGGAGAGCTGCATATTTTAAAACTGTCTGCTTGGAGCCATCAGAGCCGTAGCAAGGCCTTGAATGAGGGGACCCGGGGCCCATGGCAGGTGGACCCCCAGAGAGGCAAGGCAGCATTTGGGTGACCTTTGGGGTGAGGCCCCTGTCACCCCCCTGCAAGAAAGGCTGTCCTCATTTCCTTCAGCTGCCACCCCTCCTCTGGGGCCTCCAGGCCTGAGCCCCTGGTCCCTCTAATGCAAGGACCCGCAGGCGACAGCCGAGAAGCAAATCTGGCCCGCGCCCATTGCTGTTAATAAAGTTTTACTGGAACACCACTGGGCCCCCTGGTTCACATCCCGTCTGTGGCTGCTCGCACACGGGCCTCAGCGACAGAGTTACACAGTTGCACGAGTCCTCACAGCCTGCCAAGCTGGGAGTATTTACCGGCTGGCCCTTACAGAGAAGGCTGTGTGATCTAACACCTACATTCCCAATGTCACCGTGCTGGGCTCTCGGGTGGAGAGAGACCTCGAAGACACCCCGCGGCCCCCTCGCTGCCCACCTGGGGCCGCCTGCCATCCTGAGGAACCCACCCACCCACCACGCTGACCTTGCTTCCTCTCTGTTCTCCCCACAAGGAGGATGTTATTTTGTACGTGTCTGGACCACGTGGCGAGACTGTGGACCACTCGTGTGCTTTCAGTGACGGGGAACTCACTCCCTCACTCCTGAAGCAGCCAGCTGCACGCTGGGACGGCCCTTTCCTTCTTTGCTCCCCCTCCCTCACCCACCCCACCCGAACCTGCTGCACCTCTTAGGGGTCATGTGGGGGAGGGTCCTTCCGGGGCTCTGCGGGCAGGGGTGCAGCAGGTGTGGGTGGGAGCCTGACCGAGGGTCTGGGTTAGGACACCCGCCCCCCCACCTTCCCGGCCCCAGGGTACTCAGCAAAGAACACGAAACCAGAAGCTGTTCTCCACACAGAAGTGTAATTCTGAACGATTCGGTCCTTCCGGTTACCGCCCTGGTCTAAGGGTAACTGCTTTATGGGCTCAGGGCTCCCGCCCACACAGACAGGAATTCGTTCCCTAAAGGATGGAGGGGTGGCCCAGAGGAGGAGGAGGAGGAGGAGGAGGAGGAGGGAACGAGGCCAGGCTTGCCCGGTACTTCCCCCGGCTCCTTCCAGCGGCTCACTTCCTGGGGACCTTGCCCTGGGCCCCGTGCTCAGGACAGGCTCCTGACAAAACACAGAACTGGCTTGGGTTTTGCTGAGCACGTATTATGTCCCAGGCACTGTCACCTAGTCCCCACACCGCCCCTGAGTTCTGGTCCTCTGGGTATCAGCCCCATTTTCAGACGAGGAACCGAGGCTCATACATCCTGGCTCACGTGCCCCAGGCCGCAGGGTTAGGCTGAGCGGCCGGCACCCAAGTCCCATGCCCAACCCAGGACGGTGCTGGCGAGTGGTACCTCTAGGCCTGCCATGCACACACACCGCCCCAGAGCAAAGCAGCCACGTTCCGTGGTGCGTGTGGCCTCGTTCGCGGCTCCAGGGACGGTAAGACCAAGAGCTGTGTGCAGCTGAGGTCCCCTCTGGCCCCGGGGGACCCCTCACTCCTGAGGACGGGAGACACCCGGTTCAGACAGCGCCCGCGTCCACATCTTGCCCCCCCCCCCCCCCCGGGGTGTGAGCCGGCCCTCGGCTTCTCGGTTTCCTCTTCTGGACGCGAGGATGACAGAGGCCACCCCCGGGGCGGGCCAGAGAATAAACGAGCTCATACACGCACAGGCCTCAGAGCGGGGCTCCTGGCTCCGGGTGGGGGAGGGGGGCTGGGACTGACAGGGTGGTCCTCAGCACCCCTCGCCCCTTCCCTGGCCACGGCAGCCAAAGACATCTTGCTCGGGGGACAGAGGAGGGGAGGCCTCGCCCGCAGACCTAGATCCTGCCCCCGGGAGTGGGCTAACGTGACTGGAGGGCCCTCCAGGAAGGCGCGTCTCCGGCGTCAGCAGAGGCCCCTGTGGAACCCAGGAAGGCGGCCCGCGCCCCCCGCCCCTGCCCTGCCCACAGCGCTGTGCTCTCGAAGAGCCAGGCGTCCCCACCACAGTAACGGAGGCCGCTGGTTCGCCCACCAGACACGGCAGGCTCGCTCCTCCTTACCTCCTGCTGAGCCCTGTGCCTGGGACGGCCTTCCTCCCCGGGCAGACCAGCAAACTCCTACCTGTACTTCAAAACCCTGCTCAATCGTCCTGACATCTGGAAAGCCTTCTCAGAGCCACTGAGGCAGAGATGGAGACCTCACAACATGCTCAGCAGGGCCCGGCTCACTGTCATTGCTGTGATCACCTCGGGGCCCCTTGACAGCCGCGATCCCCTGCTGTCACGGCCTGGCGTGGTGTTTTTGGGAAAACTCGCTCCAAGCAAAGATCCCAGGGTGCACACGGCCCGTGAGGTACCCCTCTGCTCATCAGCGCCGGGGAGAAATTGGGTTCAGGGAAGTGTCACCCGCCGGGATGTGCGTCTCCTGAAAGTCCCAGGGCAGCTGGCGTCAGGGAACCGAACGAGTTCTGGGCCTGGGCCTCGTCGGTCCCCCGCCACAGGCTCCCCCAGAGCCCCCGGTGACACAAGCCGCCGGCAGGGTCTGGCGTGGCGGGGAGCCCCAGACCCGTTTCTGCCAGCATGGCCCTATCCAGGCGGGTCCTTGCCGAGCCCAGATTTGGGGCGGGGTGGGCCCCCGGCTGTCTGCTGACCCCGGCGCCCGCCCCCAGCACTCCCGCCAGCTGAAGAGCAGAGGCTACTTTTCCTTAATTGCAACCTTGGAAAGGCACACGCTGTGATCATCCTTCTAATGACCCAAGTGCCACGCTCCTCTTGAGACAGGGGCCGAGGTCGGCACCCACGCGTTTGGCACGCAGAGCAAAGCGGCACCGGCTTGGTCGTGGGGCCCACTGTCTCTGCCCCTCCCGCTGCCGGGCCGCGGGGACCCACAAGGGCTGGGGGCTGGGGGCGCCCCTGGCTGGAGCTGGGCGCCCCGTCCCGTCACCCCTGCCCTCCAGGGAGCACAGCTGGGCCCAGCCTGCGACCGCGTGGCCCACAAGAGCACCCGGTCCTCTGTGAGCTCACGGACGCACACACACCACACGCTCGGCCGTCAGCGCGAATCCTGGGGAAGAACCCAGCGGCTCTGTGACCTTGCCCCGAGTGCGACGCGGGACGTGTCCCTCCCTGGGAGCTCACAGGAGGAGGTACAGCCTCACTGCACGGCCAGCGGGGGCTCAGGCCACGGCCCCAGGCCCCCAGGCGAGCGTCTGGGACAAGCACACACAGCACGCGTGTGTGGGCGTGGAAGGTCCAGGGGCGGGAGTGGCCGGCCCAGCCCGAGGGTGGTTCTGTTTGGATGGTGGGATGAGGCTGGTGGTTTTCCTAACCGTCCTGTATTTTCCAATTTTTCTCCAGCGAGTGAGCCCATATCTAAGTCTAAAACCATTTACGAGTGTGTCCGCTGAGCACACAGCACAAATGCCTGTCACACTTACAACAGGAACGCCTTAGACAAGCCGCGGTCCCCTACTTTGCCCCACGCGAACCCCTCAGACAGAACAGGGAGACGCCCTGCCCTCTGGGAGCTGACGGCCGGCGGCGAGGGGACCCGAGAAGGACCGTCTGCGGACGGAATACACCTGAAACACAATCAGTGAACCAAGATCCTGCGTTTGGGTTCGGGTTCCAAAACCGGGTCGACACCATGGAGGCCTCCTGGTCCACCGGCTGGGCCCAGAGACACCTCGATGAGCCTGAGGACCTCGGGGCCCTGGGGTCGTGCGACACAGGCCTAGGCTGGGCAGGGGGCCTCCGAGGCTGCGGGCACATCCCTGCCCCCACAGCTCAGGCCGCTCTGGGGGCTCACGCGGGGCCCCGCCAGGGGGAAGAGCAGGCTCGAGGACGCGTGGCACCTGCCCGCCAATCCCCAGGAGCTGGGTCTGGGTCACCAGACAGAGGGCAGAGCCCCGCGAACGGGGTGGGGCGGTTTCTGGGGGGTTCCGAGTCTCAGCACTCAGGAAAGGTTCACAGTCGTCCAGGAGGGTCCAGGAGGAAGGAGCGAGTGGACGCGGGGCAGTGCAGGGTGGGGGTGGACGCTGAGGCCCCGCTGAGACAACTTAACCCTTCCAGGGTCAGAACCCAACCCGCTCAGCCTGGATCCACCAGCCCACGGGGCCCAAACCCTGGAGGGCCGCTCAGTACCCCACGGAGGCGCTGTCCCAGACTAAGACCCCAGAGGGTCTGGGCCCCAGAGGGTCTGGGCCCCAGATCCGGCCCCTAAAAGCACACCGTCGGGGGCAGTAGAGGGGCCACACCCCGGGGGGGAGGGGGTGCCAGGCTCAGACTGGGGGAGGCACCATCTTGAGTCAGGCCCCAGGGAGACGTCAGACACACTAGAGACCCTCCTGGCCCGGGCAGGGCTCAGCACCCCGTTCCAGTGCCTCCTCGGCATGTGCCCGGGGTCCCAGTCCTCCTCCAGGGTCTCAGGCCTCCCTACACTCACAAGGGAGCAGGGTGCCCTCCCTGGCTTACAGATGAGAAAGCAGGGGCTCAGGAGGGGCCGTGATCCCCGTGTGGGTGAAGCACTGGGGACGTGGACCCAGGCACGGCGTCGGCACAGGACAAGGCACCCAGAGCAGGGAGTCGCTCGGCGTAATGACCCTAAAAGGCCTTTTCCTCACCCCCCAGATCAGCAATCACCGTGCTGCCCAGCGTGGGGGGCACAGCCCTTCCCCATTCGTGGCCGGTGACAGGAGAAACCGTTCGACCCCGAGCGGGGCGGTTTGGAACGTCATTCGAAGCACCGAGCACCCGCGACGCCCCGGGATGGAGCCTTGGCGCGGAAAGGCACACGTGCACGCTGAGCATCGCCACGCCGCTCGTGACACCAACGGAGAACCACCTGCGTGCCCAGCCCTGGGGGACCGGCCGGCGCACCCACGGCAGTGAGCCAGGACGCGGGTAGGGAGACCGGCGCGCCCCCCGCGGCCCGAGGTGCAGACGTCACCCCGTGCGTCGTCCCCCAAGGGGGGCCGGGAGGGAAGGCGCCGTCTGCTCCCGTCTGCGTGCGGCACGAACAGAGACACGCACAAGCGGGTGTTCTGGAGGTGTTCAGTTCCCGGGGAATCCCGCTGCCTCTGGGAGGGGCCGGGTGAGCCCACGCGTGCGTCGCGTCTGTTCCGCCGGGAATCCGACCGTCTCCCTGCGCTGCCCGCTCAGAAGAGCTTCCGGTGCCCGTGCAGCGGGCGGCGACTTTTCTGAGACAGTAATTCCGATTTCTTCCCGCTTGGGCTTCTGTGCCGCTGGGGAGGTTTGCCGCACGGCTTCCTGGGCTGTTTCCAGAAGCTCTTTTGTTCCCAGGAGGAAAGGATTTGGGGAAACAGATTCTCTCAGGCTGAAGACAGACCCCCGCCCCCACCCACGTTGGTCTCGGCCTCCCTACGAGGGCTCCGGACGGGGCCGGACCGCCGGACGGGGCCGCAGAGCAGGACGCCGGGGACCGCCGGCTGGGGCTCCCCGCTGTGGACCGACGGTGGCGCAGGGTGCTGGGCCTCTACCTACGCGCCCGTGGGTTTCCCTAAGCCTGTGAACAAGGTCCTTTCAGGGGACCCTCCCCCAGTCCTGTGTTGGCACAGCCTTCCTTTCCCCGCCGGGACCCTGACAGAGTCATGCGCCAAATTCTAACAGCTCCACGGAAATCATGTGCTGTGGTCCCACCTCCCCTCGGAGCTCAACCCCTGGGCCGCAGGATGGTTTTCAAACCTCTCCTCCCTCTCACCAAGGGGCCTTTGCACATTCTGCCCCCCAAGCCTGGACTCTCCTTCATGCTGCTGTGCCCAAATATTTCCTGTGAAACTTCCGTCCTTCCTGTCCTCCTCCCGAAGCAGCTGGCTTTCCTTCCCAGGGGGAGTCCTCATACTTAGCTCTGTGGTCACTCCATCTGCCGTCTCCCCCACCCCCAGGCCGTGAGGTCCTTAAAGGCTGCAGCCGGGCTTATTTACTTTCCATTTTATCCCCAAAGACTCTCAAGATGCTGGCACATAAAAGATGCTCGTGAAATATTTTTCAAACAGACGAGGGAACCAACAATCTGTTCCCGTCTTAGACCCTTACGAGTGTCAAAAGCCGCATGTGTCCCCAGCAAAGCGCAGACACGACACGGATAGACCCACGTGAACACACACGTACCCTCGTGAAAATGAACGCGCCGACACGTTAACGTGCACACTGATGCACACGCGTGCACGGGCACACGCTTATGTACACACGCGAGAGCGGACGCTGTCGAACAGACATTCATGTGCACACGCGAGAGAGAAAAGCTCCCAAGGCAGCCGTCTGCCACCCTGAGCTCATTAAATCCGGCTAAATATAGCCCGTCTGCAGCTGCGCTCAGCAAGCTGCCCACACAGGCCAGGAAAAGACACCGGTTAGTGGGGGGGAGCCGGGAGGCCAGCTGTGGGCGAGGGGCCGCGGGCACACGGGAGGGGAGCCCTGAGGTGGCGGTCCGGGCATCCGAGCGGCTCCTCTGGTCGCCGGCCCCAGGCGGTGGGACGTGAGGTCAGACCCACACACACAGTGGGGGTGGGTGGTTCTGAGCGTCCACGTCTTCTCCGTCCCCTTGGGGACGTTTGTCTGGCAGGTGATGGGGCCTAGGAGCGGGGGAGAGTCAGGACGCAGCCCTGGACAAAGCCGGGCTCGCTGGCGGCCAGGGCAGGACGGAGACCCGCGGGTCAGACGGGAGCCTGTAACGGCACTCAGTCCGGACTGCGGTCTCCGGGTCCCGGTCTGGGGACGGGAGAAAGTTCAGAGTCCCCACCGAGTGGGTGTGGGGGGGAAGGAGAGCGGCAGGGAGGGGGGCCGGGGGGCCGGAGGGCCGCGTGGAGAGTGCGGCTGGTGCGGACCACGTGTCCGGGGCCCCTGCGCCGAACCCCACGTCAGACGGCTGGACGTGCGCTGGGGGTGCTTGCTGAGCTCAGGGCAGCCGGGACCCGCAGACAGAGGAAACCAGGAGGCACGGAGAGTGCTAGAATGTCAGAGCCCACGGGGCTGCGCGGGCTCCACGTGCACGCAGGACGGCGCCTGTGGGCCGGGGGACCAGACCCTCCGTCCTCTGCCCCCAGGCAGGCCCCCCACACACAGAAATCTGGTCCCAAATAACAGGGAAGCAGCAGGCTGCGGGCCGTGCAGCTGCGGGATGGAGTCTGAGCGGCCCAGGCCGGCCCCCTCCCCGCTCACGCCCTGGAGCCTGCACGGGACACACCTCTGTGCGGGGACAACCGAGCGGCCACGGCACCGGCGGAGCGCGAAGACGGATCTCCGGAAGCCCCTCCACCTGTCTGCCACTCTGGGAAGAAGACATTACGGTCCTCTCTCCACGAGGGAGTAAACTGAGGCTCAGAGACGTTTGGTGACCTGCCCAGAGCGTCACAGCACTGGATGAAGGAACAGGGCTTCACCCCCAGGCCTGGCTCCCTCCCAGCTCAGAGGCTGCAGCAACAGCCCCGGGGCCTCCTGAGTCCTGGTCGGGGGGCCACTCGCACCCCCCCTGCATCTGGCCCCCAGTGAGGCCGCGTAAGGCCGGCGGAAATACCGGAACGACCGTGCGCGTGGAAGACCACGGCGAACGCTGAAGCGCGTCACGGGGTCACGGGCGCCAGGCGGACCTCCGCGTCGCCACTTCTGGATGAAGAGTAAACCGCGGCCGTCAACAACCCTCACCCCACAAGCACAGAGGCAGCGAAATGCCGAAATCTGCGGGCGGCATGCATGGAACAGAAGCCGGCCGTGTGGACATCGCAGGGAGGGGTGTCACAGGGTCGTCCTTCCCACTGTCCACACTGCTGGCCGTGTACTTAGGGCCACTGGCCCCGTTGTTATTACCCTTAACTCCCCGCTGGCAAGACGACCCTCGACGGGCAGAACCAGAGAGGAGCCTTCAGCAGTGGATTCTGACGTCCATAACCCTAGTTTACTCTATTTTTTGAAAAAAAATGTTAATGTTTATTTATGGGGGGGGGGGGAGGAGAACAAGTAGGGGAGGGACAGAGGCAGAGGTAGACACGGAATCCGAAGCAGGCTCCAGGCTCCGAGCTGTCAGCACAGAGCCCCACGCGGGGCTCGAACTCACGAACTGTGGGATCGTGACCTGAGCCAAAGTCAGACGCTTAACAGACTGAGCCCCCCGGCGCCCGCACAGCCCCAGTTTAAAGACAACAACAAACAGATTTTGTGTCTCTACTAAAGACCCACGTTGCTCAGCCAGGTCCAGACTGGAGCAGCGGTCTGGCCCCGGGCGGGCGGTCACTCTCCCTTTGAGGCTGGGGTCCTCCCTCCCTCCCTCCTGAGGACGGTGGCCACACCTGAGGGATGTGACGCGGGGCCTCTTGGGGGGACCGGGCTAACTAATCCCTAGAGAGGACACACAAGGTGCATGGGAACGGGCCCTCCACCCGAAGACCACTAATCTCCAGCTCCGCCCTCCTCCCTCACCCCCTGAGCCAACCCTCCTCTGCCCTCCTCACCCAGGACGGGCTGAGGACACCCCGAAGGCCCACGCTTGTCAAACCGGCCGCCATTCCCGAGGGAGACAGCACCCAGGCTCTGGCCACGCACACCCTGGCTTCCTCCCCCTTGGGCGCAAACCTGGCGCCTCCCAGTGGCCCTTCCTCTCGGGAAATGCAAACGCATTGCTTTCTGGGTCCTCGCTCAGCCACTGGGTGAGATTAGAATCCGGGGGCACACTGGACGCACCCCGCTCCTGCTGAGCTCAGTTCCTTGCACGGTGTGAGGATGCCCTCCCCCTCCCCCTCCCCCTGCCCCGTGCCCTCGCGGCCTGAGCTGTGGGGTGCCCCTGACAGAGGCGCCCAGGCCTCCCGGCCCCCGGCACACATCCCCAGTGCTGGCCCCGGGCCGGGCGGACCCCCTCCAGCAGCCGAGGGATGCGCGAGCCTGGGGACGGGTGGGCAGGGCGGGCTCAGCCCCCAGGCTGCAACCACACATCCAGGCGGCAGGAGAGAGAAGGGGGTCCTGAGGGCTCACGCCCATCACGCGCCAGACCCTCCCCGACCCCGGCCTGCTGAGAAACTCAACGCTGCCGACCGCAGATGCTTGGCTGAGGCCGCCCACCAAGTCTGCCGGAGCCTCCGGGGAGGACGCCCCGATCGCGGTCGGCCCGCGGGCATCTCTACAGGGTGCCCCGGGTCCGGGCCTGTGGGAGGAGTCTTGACCCTGGCACAGCCTTGAATGAGGGGCCTCTGACCTCAGCACCACGTCACCCGGGACACACGGCGTCAAAGGCTGGGAAGGGCCCCCCCGTTCCTGTGCTCTCTCTGCCCGCACACAGATAACACTCTGCAGGGTCCCGCCCCCACTCTGGCTCTGCCGCCCCTGAGCTGCCCAGCGGGTGGGAGCCGGGGACCCCCAGGAGCTCAGCTCACGGGCAGGGCGGGGCCCCAGGCCCGAGGAGGCTGGACCCACGGTTGGGGGGGCGGGGGCGGGGAGGGACAAGCCTCCTGGCAGGTCAGGGGAACTCACGCTGCTTCTCCTGGAGGGCGCTGGACGTACACGGGGCGCTCCCATCTCCTGCGGAGAGAGAGAAGGCACATGAGCAGAGTCCCCGGCACTGTGGCCGGACGCGGGGAGGCCGCTGGTGCCCTGTCCTGTCCCTCCCGGCACTGGTGCCCTGCCCCGGCCGTGCCACTCCGGGCACTTCAGGCAGCACAAAGCACGAGCCAGGGAAAGCCAGGCCTGACCCCCCGACGGTCTGCGTGCATACCGCCAGCCCCTTTCCCGACTCCTGACCCTCATCGGCCGCTGCTCCCCCCCACGTCAGCTCAGATGTCCCCTGACCTGTGCGGGTCCGTCCCCAGCCCCGCCTCAGCAAAGGCACCACCTTCTCCCTTCTCCCCCTGGGGCCCTTTCCCTCCCTCGGGCCCCCGTGGTCCCCAGGTCCTGGGGTGTCTGACTCTGAGAATTGGACCCCTCGCTGGGAGGGACGACTGTGCTGCCAGCTGGTGTCCCCACACCTAGAATGTGCTTCTCAGCCGACATTTGTGCAGTGCACGAACCGCACATCCTCCCCTCGTGCAGAATCCGCCCCTGGACTATGGAACTAGTTCTTTCCCGTCTGGGAACAGTTTTTTTCTGCAATCGTGAAAGTCATACAAACTCCTCACTGAAAATCTGGAAAACACCGACAGACATAAGGAAGGAAGAAAACGTCTCATAATCCCGTCACGGAGAGAGAACCCGCGATCCCCTCACGCCTGTTCTTCCGGGCTTTTCCGTGTTCCGTCTGGGCTTACGCCACCCGTCTCTGAAGTCCCACCAGCCAGACTCATCGCAAACCATCGGGAAGCACAAAACACACTCTCTGAACCGCGAGGTTGGGCGTAAGTTATTCCCCGAGTCACGAGGCCCCGTGTGAGCGAGGACAGACCCGGCCCACCGTGACCTCACCTGCTCCCGTTACTGCCGCCAGCCCCGCTCTCCTGGCATCCCGAAGCCCGGTCAAGGCGCAGGGACCCCGCACAAGGCCCCGTGGGTGCCGGCAATGCTTTGCAGGGAGGGTGGCCCCGACCCACTCCCCCCTCTGCAGGGGACGCTGGCTCTGCCCCGACCTCCCTCCCGCTGATGGGCCTGCAGTGGCTCCCCTCCTCGGCGTCCCACATGATAAGCAGGCCTCTCGGGAAAGCGGCCCCCTCCCGTCCCCACGCCCTCCGCCCGCCAAGTCCCCTTCCCCGGACGCACCCCTTTCCTGCACAGGTGAGGCCGTGCCTGGAGCCCCACCCGCCCTCCCACCACGCCTCGGTCACATCCGCCGCGTCCCCTGAGAACCGCCCCGGCCGCATCCGTGAAGGCCTCCCATTCCCACCCGAAGCCTCAGTTCGCGGACCCCTGCCCTCCGGGGTCAGCTCTGGGCCCCAAGGGGCAGTGTCGGCAGAGGCCAGCACCCCTTCCTCGAGCCCACTCCCCAACCACGGAGGCTCAGAAAGGAAACTAAGCCTGGAGCCTCAGGAACCGGAAGGTCCCCTGAAGAACCCCCCCCCCCCCCCCCACCCCCCACCCCCCAGCCTCCAGGGCGTCGCCTGTCAGAGCTCTACACTCGCATTTCCACCCCGCATGCTGAACGGCCCTCCTTCCGGAGTGTCTGCCTTCCCTGCTTCCGGGGTCAGGGGAGGGCACAGACGTGGCCGCACCAGGGTCTGGGGAGACAGAGGCCGCGCCCAGCCTGAGAACCGAGGTTTCTCCTGAACGTGACCCCGCCTGCACATTACAGCTTCCCCGGCAGGCCTGAGTTCCCTGAACAGAAGGTGTCCGCAGCGTCCCCAAGGACCCCCCGCTCTCCAAGGTGCCAAATCACTGGCACTTCCTGGGGCCCAGACGCCCGCCCCGCAGGGCTGCCTCCACGTCCGCCTCCCTCTCCGTCACCTCCCTCTCCGGGCAGGTGGTCCCAAGGTGTGTGAGGTCCCCGTGTGCAGTGGCGCCTTGGGCAACACAGCACTGAAGCGCACCTGCGCTCAGATCCCGGTCTCTCGCCTGCGCTCTGCGCACCTCAGTCTCCTGACCTGCAGACTAGGGAGAGCGGTACCCAGGGCAGGGCCATGGTGAGCACCGGATGCTCACAGGTGTGAAACCCTCAGCACACGGCCAGGCGCACGGCGAGCACTCAGCAGGTGAGGACGAGCCAAGGTCACTGCTGCCCTGGCTCCCGGTGCCCCCAGCCTGCATCCCGGCTCCTGGTGCCCCCAGCCCGGGTCGTCCCAGCTCCTGGTGCCCCAGCCCAGGTCGTCCTGGCTCCCGGTGCCCCCAGCCTTCATCCCGGCTCCCGGTGCCCCCAGCCCGGGTCGTCCCAGCTCCTGGTGCCCCCAGCCCGGGTCGTATTGGCTCCCGGTGCCCCCAGCCTGTGTCCCGGCTCCCGGTGCCCCCAGCCTGGGTCCTCACGGCTCTCGGTGCCCCCAGCCTGGGTCGTCCCAGAGCCTGGGTGCAAGAGGGGGCAGACGGAGAGCAGAGGCCCGGCCCTCACGGGGCACCCCGGTAGTGTGGGGAGGCGGCCAGGACCGCTTCCCAGCAGAGCCCTCAGACCCGGTGCCACAGGAGAAAACTGAGGCCTGGAGAGGCGGGGGGGCTGGCCCCTGGGACCCGGCTGCAGCTGTATGACTGGGGCCCCAGCACAATGAAAACTCAGGGGTCCTCATCCAAAAAGCAAGAGAAAGTGTCGTTAGCGGTCCTAAAATAAAAAGGTTCTTCCTTTTCCCTGTGCGCTCTCTACCTGTCCTGGCAGTCTGTACGTGAGGGGGTCTCCCCAACCCGGCACACCCGACCCACACCGGCCTCCCACCGCCCACCGGACCCACACACCCGACCACGGTGAGAGCAGGAATGGTGGGACATACATCTGCCCTCCACAGGCCTGCCACCCCAGCCCGGGCAGACGGGTGGCCTCTGGGCACGCTGCAACCTTCCCGTCAAAATGCACCAGGTCCCCGCATGGGGTGGGTGACGGGCTGGCTGTCCTATAGGACAGCGTCCTGTCCGTGCTCAGGGCAGGGATGGCCGCGAGGCCCTGAGACACAGGCATACAGCCCCAACCCCTGCCCCACCCTGTGGCCGGGCCCCTACCGTCAGGAAAAGGAGGTAGGGCTGGGAGCCAGAGGGCAGGAGACATCCTGGGAGGCAGGGAGGGGGCCCGAGGCAGCGTCACAAGCCCGCCAGCCAAGGCAAGCCAAGCCAGGACCCCATCCCATCTGGCCACACTTACAAACACAGACCCGAGGGTAAATTATTCAGAACTCACAAGTTAACCCCTAACCCAGGCCCTGCCCACAGCATAACGCCCCTGGGCGTTTCTTGGGCACCTACTGCGTGCCAGACCCCGGGAGCGGGGAGGCATCCAGTTGGGGGAGCGGCCGGGTCTGATTCATCGCCCTGTCCTTGTGCCAAGGCCTGAGAGTGACTTAACCTAGACGGTATAGGAGACGCTGCTTTCGTTACCAGGAAGGAGGCATGACTGCTTCCGGGCAGGATTTCAGGGGCAGGAATGCCCGGGGCGGGGGCGGGGGGGGGGGGGGCAGGGCCACTGAGGCTGGGGCCCAGAAGCAGGGGTGCGGAGCTGGAGAAGCCAGGAGGGAGGGTCACTGCAAGGGCAGTGTGCAGGGGACACGGGTCACCTGGGAGGAGGAGGGATGCCGGGCAAGAGGCAGGGCCAGCCCCAGGGGCAGGGGGCGGGGTGGGGGTGGGGGGCTCAGCTGGGCCAACTGAAAGCAGCAGCTTTACGGCTTCCCCACCCCCCACCCCGCTAGATCATCGAGATCCCACACCTTCGGGAGGAAGGAAACCGAGACTCAGAAGAATAAAGTCGTTACCTCATCCTTAAGGTTTGGATCTGGTCCCTTGTGACGCCCCAGTCTGCTAAGGGCTCTTACCGCGACCTCTGCCCCACGGGATGGCTCCGGCCAGGGTCAGGCAAGCAGACAGGGCAGGGCTGGGGTCAAGGCAGTGGAAAAGGGCCCGTCCGCCAGGGAGGCTGGGCCGCCCCACGTCTCTGCACACCGGGGGCTTCTGCCGTGAAGCCTCAGCCAGGCGCCTGGTGGGCTGGCTCAGCTCCCCCTTCCCTCGGAGCCACCATAAGGGTCAGCCGTGAGCTGGGCTTCCTGACGAGCAGACTCCCCAGATGACAGCCACCAAGCAGATGTGCCCCGGTTCCGGGCTGCCTAACGGCACCCCACTCGGTCCCACAGCCGCAACTCAGTGGAAGCTGCCAGAAACTCCTGCAGACAGGACAAGCTGTGCAGGGGGCCGGGACGGAGGCTCGCACATCTGGGCCACATCTTCCGCGTGGGAACGCGTCCAACGCCTGCCAGTGGTTCCCCCGTGATTTCCTACTTCCTGTCCCAACCCCCGTCCAACAAACCGTGAGACCCCCCCCCATCCTCCACAGAGTAAGAGCAGCTCTCCCACCAAACACCTGAAAGGGGAAGGCTGGGGGTGGGGGGGAGCATTCTGGATGGTGGGGGTCTTGGGGAGGCTGGGGGGGAGCATCTGGGACAGCGGGGGCCTCAGGGAGGCGGGGGGGG
>NC_064814.1:57781254-57794979 GCF_023721935.1 Panthera uncia
GGGCCTCGGGGAGGCTGGGGGGGAGCATTCTGGATGGCGGAAGCCTCAGGGAGGCTGGGGGGGGCATCCGGGACAGCAGGGGCCTCGGGGAGGCTGTGGGGGAACATCTGGGACAGCGGGGGCCTCGGGGAGGCTGGGGGGGGGGGGATCATTCAGGATGGCGGGGCCTCTGGGAGGAGGAAGATGTTAGGAAATCCCCTCCCGAAGAGCCAGAGGGGGCCTGGCAGACCCCACGGTTGGGGGTGGGGGGCGGCAGCTGGGGTGCGGGGCTTGCCTGGTAACGGGGCTCCGAAGCCAACAGCCCTCCTGCCCATCTCCTGTTCTGGTGCTCCCACCAAGCTGCAGGCTCAAGGTGCCCTCTCACCCAGCCCGCTGCACCCCTGCACACATTCCCAGGCCCTCCTATCATCTTCTCGTTGACTTCCAGAATAATTTTTCTAGAAGGTGGCTCTGGATTAAATAACTCCATGGATCCCCAGCCGCCACCCCCAACACCGGTTAGCTTGCCATTCCAGGCCTTCGGCACCAGGGTCCCCTCCGGCCTCTTTCAGACCTTCCCACCCCCTCTCTCCACCCCCTCTCCAGCCCCAGCCCAGCACCTCGTAGCCTGACTTCAGGCAACAAGAAGCCATGTGCTTCTCCAGACTTCCCTGCTTCTCACACACCCTCTGTATCTTTGCACATGCTGATCCCGCCCACGGCGCCCTAACGGGTCTGTCCAGAGCCCAGCAAGGCCTCCTGGGCCTGCGTTTCCCTGCTCACGCTCCGTGTCCCTCCGAGCCCAACGTCTTGTGCTCCCCCTCTTGTAGGCTGTCACCTCACTGGACTGTGCCTGCCCCGCCCCAGCCTGGAGCCGTTTCTGAGCCATCGGTGTGTCCCCAGGGCTGACCAGCAGAATTCGTGAGCCCAGTGCACAGTGGGGTGGGGGGGAGGCACGAATGTGGGGAGCCCCTCATCGCTGCAGGTGCAGACAGGTGGTTAAAGCACGCACCCTGGAAGGCAGGGCTGCAGGCAGCCGGCAGGCCGGCACCACCAGCGACGGCCCAACCCCACGGTGCGCCCAATTAGAGCCACACTAGGGCAAGGAGGTGGCCTGGGGGAGGCTGGGCTTCCGGAAGGCCTGCTGAGAAAGTGCCGGGCAGTCAGCCTGCAGCCCCCCAGAGGCTCTGTCTAGAGCACAGGCGAGCAGGAGAGGCGGGAGTGGGGCCTGGAAGTGAGACATACCAGAGTGGAAATCAGCCGTGGGACGGATCTGACAGTCCCTCGTGGAAGCCGGCCCGGGGCTGCTTGACTCCTACGGCGATGGTGAACTTACTATCCCCAGATAATGACAGCTGTTGGGGGTGGGGGGTGAAAGCCACATCGATGGGCCTTCATGCCAGGCGGGGGTCCGCCCTTCATTCCGCAGACGAGGGAAACCCGCTGCCAACCTCACCGCAGGGCCACGTTACCGGGTCCACATCTCAGAAGCATCAGGGTCCGGCTGAATACAGTGAGCTCACTGCGTGATCCGGGCCCCTCCTCCCGCCCCAAATCCCTAGAAAACGGCGCTAAATATTTCTCTGCCAGTTGGTCTTTAGCAGTATCGTAAGGTAAGAAGGGGTGTCCTTCGTAGACCTGAAACCATCAGGCATCTGCGAAAGGTGGACGGCAGAGAGAACCCACGGAGGGGGGCAGGGCCGGCTACCGAGCGCAAGGCCCTCCTAGGGAGGTCTGTGCGACTGCGAAGGTCTAACCAACGTCCGTCCGTAACGCTGCCAGAGCAGAGAGGGGGCCACAACCTCAGTCTTGCAAAGGAACGTCTGTGGCCAGAGGACAGGCCAGTGCGGGGGCGGAGAGCGGGCTCCTGGATGGGAAACAGGGGAGCAAAGGAAGCTGTGTAATGGCCTGGGCGTGCGTGGGCCACCCCCTCCCCCCCGAACACCCGCTGTGCCAAGCAGAGGCATCTGCCCCGGGTGTGGGAAGGGCTGAATGTTGGAGGCACAGGACAGCCCAGGAAGCTGAAAACACCAAGAAGAATAAGCCAGAAGCTCTGTCACCCTCCCCAATAATTAGATGGCAGCCGTTTGCGAAAACTAGACGCATCACATCACCCAGAGACAGGCTAAGGGGGAAGGGCAGATACAAAGCGGGGTTCACGGTCAACTTCACTCAATATTAGAGGAAAACTAAGTGTGGAAAAAAGAGGCCAAACTCAGTGACTGAGGGAGGGGAAATCCAGAAAAATGGATCTGTGGGCCTCTCGCCAGTCACTGGCCTGACAGCCAATGGCTGTCAGATGTCGGTAAGCACCAGAAGGATCTAAGAGGGTAGTTAAGTCACGGATTCACCGAGTCTGGGCCGGGTTCCAAAATTCACACTTCTGACCACTTTCCGAGCGGTCCAGGGACCACTCTTTGAGAACCACGTCATCTAGACACAGGCATCAGCTGGAGTCCAGGAGGAACTATGGGAAAACAGCCCTCTGCAAAGCTGAAGTAGGAGAAGCTGGTCAAGACACCTGTGCAGAGACCGCTTCCCTCCTGTCAGTAAGAATGTGGCCTTGGTTAGGGGCGCCTGGGTGGCTTGGTCGGTTGAGCGTCCGACTTCGGCTCAGGTCACGATCTCGCGGTCCGTGAGTTCGAGCCCCGCGTCCGGCTCTGTGCTGACGGCTCAGAGCCTGGAGCCTGTTTCGGATTCTGTGTCTCCCTCTCTCTCTGCCCCTCCCCTGTTCATGCTCTGTCTCTCTCTGTCTCAAAAATAAATAAACGTTAAAAAAAAAATTTAAGAATCTGGCCTTGGTGACACTCCCTTTGTTTCTAAAACAAGTTTGTCCCTTAAGTGACAGCTCATAGCCTGTTAGCATAAATTATTCTGAAAGAAATGTGTAAACCCTGAGCATAAAAGATTAACAACTGTGGCAAGGACTGAGTGGAATCTCTCCAAGGAGCACCAAGTTGTTCAACAAATGCAAACCCACCGCAGTAATAGAAAAAGGACAAAACCCACACAATCATCTCAACAGATGCAGAAAAGGCATTTGGCAAAATCCGACACCTTTTCGTGATAAAAGCATTGATCAAACCCAGAATAGGAGGGAACTTCCCTGACCAGATAAATGACAACTCCAGAAAGACCCCAAAGACAAAAACAAAACAAAACACAACCAGCTAACATCATATTTAATGGCGAAAGATTGAAAACTCCCCTGAAGATCAGGAACACAATGTCAGCTCTCAGCATTTCTGTTCAGTATTATACTAGAGATTCTAGCCAGGGATGCCAGGCAAGAAAAGGAAATAAAAAGGCATCCAGGTTGGAAAGGAAGAAGGAAAACTACCTGTTGGGAGTTGATATGATCTTGTACGTAGAAAATCCTAATGGGGCACCTGGGGGGCTCAGTCAGTTAAGCGTCCGACTTCAGCTCAGGTCATGATCTCACAATGTGAGTTCAAGCCCCGCGTCGGGCTCTGTGCTGATGGCTTGGAGCCTGGAGCCTGCTTTGGATTGTGGGTCTCCCTCTCTCTCTGCCCCTCCCCTGCTCACACTCTGTCTCCCTCTCTCTCTCCCTCTCTCTCTCTCTCTCTCAAAAATAAATAAGACATTAAAAATTTTTTTCAAATAGATAAAATAAAAATGAATTCAAAGTAGATCAAAGACCTAAATGTAGAGCTAAAATTATAAAACTCTTCAGGGAAAACAAAGGGTAAACCTTCATGACTTCACACTAACAGGTGGTTTCTTAGATATGGCCTCAAATGCAGAAACAATAAAAGCAAAAATAGACAAATTGGGCTTCATCAGAATTTCAAAACTTGGCACTCCAAAGGGTATTATCAAAAAAAATGAAAAGACGCCCCAAAGAATGGGAGAAAGTAATTGAAAATCATGTAACTGACAAGAGCCTAGCGTCCACAATATGTAAAGAACACTCACAACTCAACAAGAGACAAACAACCTGATTTTAAAATGGGCAAAGTATCTGAATAGACATTTCTCCGAATGATGACGAACAATGACCACCAAGCACACGAACACATGCTCACCATCATCAGTCATTAGGGAAATGCAAACCCAAACCATAGTCATACACCCGCTCGCAAGGCTATTCTCAAACAACAGACAACAACAAATGCTGGCAAGAGCGTGGGGAAGTCTGAACTCTGGGAAGGTGATGTGGTGAGTCCCCAGCAATCCCACTCCTGGGTTGTGCCCAAGAGAACTGGAAGTATGTCCTCAAAACCCTGTACATGCTGACAGAATGGGAAAGATATTTGCAAATGACATAGAGGTTAAGGGTTAGCATCGAAAATCTATAAGGAACCTATCAAGCTCAACATCCCAAAAACACACTTCTTCGGGTGAAGAAATGGGCAGAAGACATGAATAGACACTCCTCTAAAGAAGACATCCGGATGGCCAACAGGCACATGAAAGGATGCTCAACGTCGCTCCTCATCAGGGAAATACAAATCAAAACCACACTCAGATATCACCTCACGCCAGTCAGAGTGGCCAAAATGAACAACTCAGGAGACTATAGATGCTGGCGAGGATGTGGAGAAACGGGAACCCTCTTGCACTGTTGGTGGGAATGCAAACTGGTGCAGCCGCTCTGGAAAACAGTGTGGAGGGTCCTCAGAAAATTAAAAATAGAGCTACCCTATGACCCAGCAATGGCACTGCTAGGAATTTACCCAAGGGATGCAGGAGTGCTGATGCACAGGGGCACTTGTACCCCAATGTTTATAGCAGCACCCTCAACAATAGCCAAATTATGGAAAGAGCCCAAATGCCCATCAACTGATGAATGGATAAAGAAGATGTGGTTTATATACACAATGGAATACTACTTGGCAATAAGAAAGAAGGAAATCATGCCATTTGCAGCAACGTGGATGGAACTGGAGGGCATTATGCTAAGTGAAATAAGTCAGGCAGAGAAAGGTACCGAATGTTTTCACTCGTATGTGGAAGTTGAGAAACTGAACAGAAGACCGTGGGGGAAGGGAAGGGGGAAAAATAGTTTCAGACAGACAGGGAGGGAGGCAAACCCTAAGAGACTCTTCAATACAGAGAACAAACTGAGGGTTGATGGGGGGAGGGGAGGTGGGGGATGGGCACCGAGGAGGGCACTCGTTGGGACGAGCGCTGGGTGTTGTACGTAAGCGATGAACCACAGGAATCTGCTCCTGAAGCCAAGACTACCCTGTACACACTGTATGTTAGCTCATTTGACAATTACATTAAAAAAACCCAAACCTGTACGTAAACACTTAGAGCACCGTGACTCATAAGAGCAAGAAAGTGGAAACAGCCCAAAGGTCCAGCCGATGGATGGATGGACAGTATGCGCAACAGCCATACGGGGGCCTATTACTCAAGCGTGGAATGCAGTGAAATTCTGGTTCATGCCAGAGCACGTCTGAGCCTCGAAAACGTGATGCCAAGGCAGACCTCAATACCGACGGCCACATACTGTCGGATTCCATTTCTACGCAATTCCGTATTTGAGGAGAGGAAAATGGTGGGTGACTGCTGACAGGTTAGGAGGTGTCTTTCCGGGGAGAAGGAAATGTTCTGGAACCAGGTAGCTGCTCAACTTTGTGAATGTACAAGATATACAGAAACTGCTGAAGTATACACTTGAAGAGGGTGGATTGTCTGGTATGTGAATTATGTCTCGATTGAAAAAAACCAAAACAAAACTTGGCAAGACCCGCTTTACTTGGACAACGTCAACGGCAGCTCTGTGCTTCCTGAGGTCACTGGAAACACACCAGTTCCTGTTCTGTGCCATAACCTCACTTAGGGATCTTTGGCTAATTAGCCCAAACTCAAGTGTGTGGGGGCCGTTTGCATCCACTTCTAACCCACCAGGAGACTCCGAACTTAAAAAGCACAGGGAGGAGGGAGGCTGTGAAAAGCACAGAATGAGTCCACGGCACCCATGGACAGTACAGGTTGTATCAGTATCTGGAAAAAAAAAACAAACAAAAAAAACCCGACAGAGCGCGTGAAAACGAAGACAGGATTGCTTTAACAAAAAAAACCAAACTCCACAGAAGAGCTGACCAGAGGGATGGCAACAGCAGAAGAAGAGAAACTGGTCTGGCGAGCTATTGACCGTGTTAGAGCCAAGGAAAGTTTCTAGAGCCCAGCAGGGACCAAGAAATAAGAACGGGCCCAGACAAGGTGAGACACGGGTCCAGCATCCATCTAATGCAAGCTCTAGAAGGGGAATCAGAGAGAGAGAGAGAAACACTTGAGGGGCACCTGGGTGGCTCAGTCGGTTGAGCATCTGACTCTTGATTCCGGCTCCAGTCATGACCTCAGGGTTTGTGGGACCGAGCCTCACGCTGGGCTCTGCACTCACAACACAGGGCCTGCTTGGGATTCTCATTCTCTCTCTCTCTCTCTCTCTGCCCCTCCCCTGTTCATGCTCTGTCTCTCTCAAAATAAACAAACATTGAAAAAAAAAAAAAGAAATATTTGAAAAAATAAGTTGTGTGTATATGTGTATATATACACACAAATATACGTATGTTTGAATATGTTTACGTGAACATGTTATACGTCATATACAGACATTGATACATATTATGTATCACACGTACACACGCTAAACGTTTTACATTATATGCACACGCATGCACATTCACCGTATGTTCACACACATGTACAACAGGCACTTACATAATTACACAAAATGTAAATCTGTACACGTGTATATGCTGGGCCAAATTCACCAACAAAATGCAAACCTGTAACCGAGCTCAAGGTGAAGAAGGGTTAATACACAAGTACCAAAATCAACAAGGGGAATACAACCCAGGGGAGAAAGCAGAGGGGCCCACGGAACGTGGAAGATTCCGTGGCGGATGGAGGCTGCAGGACCAGTGGCTGGAAACCACACCGTCACCCCGACAGCGTGGCCCCAGCCCGTGGAAGGCGAGGCGCTAAAGTGCAGTCCCCGTAGGGCAGGGGTCCCTGAGGTCCGCTCCGTCCATGATGGGACTTCAAAGCAAACCCACTCCTTTGGAGGAACAACAAAGGCACCGCCCCCGGACGGTGGGAGGCAGCCTTCTCCTGAAGTGCCCCTGGAGCCTCCCTCCTGAGGCCCCGAGCTCAGCCTCCTCCTGCACAGTCACGGTCACGGAGGCCGGGACCCCGCTCTTCCTCGGCCGTGAGCCCCTCCAAGCACTGTGCCCACACCCCGCCCCAGGGAAGCCCCCGTCGTGGCTGATAACGGTCGGTGAGTGGAAGGATTCCTCTGTCCTGCGGAGGAATCACACCATGAATCCCCAGGGGATGGGGACATGGCTGGTTTCCTCTTCCTCGCCTGCCCTGCCCCCTCCTGCTCGCCCCGGGGGGTGGGGGGGGTGGGGGGCAGGCACTGCCTTAATGCACCTCTCCCCGGTGAGCAGGTGAGTGCCTACGGCTGTTTGCCAGAATGGGACCTGTCCCCGCACCACAACCACCTGTCGCTGAGAGCGCTTAGCCAACCACCGGCTCACTCGGTCCTCCCGACTTGTGTAGAAGCCTCATTCTGCCCACCATGAACCTGCCCGGCCGTGAAGCCACGTTCAAGCCCAGACCGCGCAGAGTGTAGCTCCGGCCCCTGTGTCCTTCTCTCTCCGCTTGCCTCCCTGTGCCTGCCCCTCTCCCTGCCTTTCCTCACCCCTCCCCGGCTCACACTGGGCTGAGTCACGCTCTCTGACTGCCAGCGGGCCGGCCTGGGAGAGGATGGCCAGATGGGTCATGACTAAGATCTGGGTTTGTCTTCACGGCTACAGAGAACCCGTGACCCCTTCTGGGCCCCTCCAGGGCTTGGGGCGAAGGAAAGAGCAGACCAATGCACGGCTGTGTCAATGGGGAAGTCGCTTCTGAACTGGCCCGGGGGACCAGACTCGAGCAGTGGCCTGAGGGCCTTTCCTTGAAGCCTCTGGGTTTCCTGAACCTGACCACCTTGCAGAGGCCCCGGACACCGCCCAGCTGGGAACCAGGACACGAGGGATGTGAGCGCGAGGCTGCCACCAACTTGGAGGGCCCCGGGTGAGACACCGCCTCCCCAGGCCTTGGGTTCTGCATCTGTGAAATGAACGGCCACCCCCAGCGTGTCCGGCACTGTGGCACGGGGACAGCACCGAGCCAAGGGGGCGGGGAAGGGGCTCAAGGAAAGCGGCTACAGACAAAGCACCAGCACCAACACGGCCGCTGGAGCAGCACACGTCCGGAGAGGGCGGCCTGGCCCAGACCATGACTGAGGAATGACGGGGCCAGGCCACCAGGAGGAGGGGAGGTGGGTGGAGGGCTGTGTGGGACGAGGGACAGAAAACAGCAGCCCCAGGATGACAGGTGCGGACGCGAGCACCGTGGACCCAGGTGGGTTCTCGATCTGTCTCGTCCCTGAGTGACCTCCATCAAATGCAGCCCCTCTCGTTTTGACCTTCAGCTGAGCTGCGGACGCAGCTTGTGTCTCCTAGCCTGGCCCCGTAGCTTCACTGCCAGGAACCCTTCCCTGCTCCCCTCTCCCGCCTCCCTCCCACCGCAGGCCCAGCAACCCTCAGCCCAAACCTCACCCCCTTACGTCCTGATTGTACCCTGTCACCGTGTCACGGTCGGAGATCTCAGCCACGTCACCTTCATTCCTCCTACCAAGCACACATACACAGTAGGTGCTCAACAAAAAATCTGTTAGTGATGCAAAATGGCCAAACGGGCGGGATGCCTGAAGGGCCAGGGCTGCTCTGCCTGTTGATTAAGCTCCTGGTCAAGTCCCCCTCCACGAAAAGTCTCCTGGATGAATCCCCTTCCCCGGGCACTCAGCCCAAGGAAGTTACGATCCCCACGACCGCCCTGCCCGGTGCCTTCTCAAAGGCTCCCAGAATAACCAGCGGACCCCCAGCCCACCCCAAGGAGCCTGGCCCCCGCCACCTGCCCCTCATAACCCATGCCCCCCGTGGTCATCCTAGGGACACAGGAAGTTCTGCCCGAGCACCTTGGAGCTGCTCTGCACAGACAGCCATGTGCAAGCACCCACGAGGGTCCCTGCAGGTCACAGAGCTCAGGGGGCACAGGTAGGGGGAAGGGAGGCGTCTGGAGAGACAGAAGACTTTTTACAGAAGACCCGACTTCTGGCCCCGAGCTGTCCGCACCAGCACTCCCGCAGCACACGCGTGCACACACCCCGGGGCCTCACCCTGGGGCCCCTCCGGTCTCCCCAAGGACCCCATCCGCTCACACACACCCCGGGGGCTCACCCTGGTGCCCCTCCAGTCTCCCCAAGGTCCCCATCTGCTCCGCCAGGTCGTTAGAACTCCACTGGCTCATCCCGATGAGGATGGAATTCTTCCCTTCGGCCATGTCCTCTGTGGGGGAAGCAGAGATGGGCGTGAGCGGACAGGCTGTGTTCAGGTGACCCTAGCCGTTGACGCAGACCTCGACTGCTGGACGTGTCTGTCCTCTGGACAGTACAACACATTCAGGAAGCTTCCGCCGCAAGCAGGCATCGCTGCTGTGCCCCACGGGGCCCCCCAGCTGCGGCTGAAGAAGGTAAGCAGGGGACAGTCCTGGGAAAGGGTGCAAACCCACACAAGTTTCTGTTCCTGGCAACAAGGGTGGTGTTTCCTGAAAAGAAGGAAAAGAAAAACCTTGCCACTTGCCACGAGTTTTTCTTTGGGTAAGTGACTTGACTTCACGGAGCCTCAGTTTTCCCATCAGAAAAACGGGACTGGCAAGGTCCACCTCGAAGAGCTGCCATGAGAATTAAGTGAGCTAAGGGGGATAAAGGTCTCGGAGCACATGAGGTGCCCACACATAAAGACATTATGGTTACTCCTCTGCATGAGAAGGGGTTGCCACAGGTATCTGGGGTTTGAATGGGGCAGAAGCAGGTCTGCAGTAACCGGGGCGCGGAATTCTGGCTCCAAACAAGCCTTGAGCTGTACAGAACCACTGACTCTCATCTCAACCTTATGAACGTAGTGATACCCCCATCCTCCTCACGCCCCCCCAACCCTGTCTCTATCCGTGCCCTTACCCAACCGGAGCTCAGCGATTACTCTGAAGAAGTCAGTGGGGCCATATTCCCCAACCACACCGAACACAAGCCCCTGGGTCCCACACGACAGCTGCACACACCTGGTACGGTCCCTCGTCCCAAAGCGGGGCGTTCCCTCAAGAACAAACCCACAGGTGTGCCCTGCCCCCGCTTGCAAAGTGACGGGCCTTCCTGGCAAAGGATGCTGTGCCCTCTCTCATGGGGCAGGTACTAAAGGGTGGTGGCGAAAATCCTCAAGCTCACGACAACTGAGAATAAAGGGACAGGACCCATTTCACTGCCAAAGATAGAACCAGCATGGCAGAGCACGGGGAGCTGTCCAGAGTTCTGACCGCTCTGGAGCTCAGCACTTTTCTCCCCCACTTCTGGCTGGGACACCTCGGCCAGCCTCATGGACTCGCCTATTTGATTTATTTAACAACGCTGATGAAATGTTTCCTCTGCACTGAGATGGTCATAATGCCTTACAAATACCAACTCACCCCACTCTCATCATGATACTGAAAAGGTACAACCCTCATCATCTGCATTTTATAGACGAGAGATCTGAAACGCGGAGTAGCTCAGTACCTTGCCCAAGGTCACCGGCGAGAGCCAGGACTGAAGCCCAGGTACACTGTTTCAAGAGTCCTGCAATCCTGGTGGCCTGCCCTGGACGTCCTGGATCGGCCCCCCAGCCCCCCGCCCAGGATCCACACCTGCCCAGATGACTTCCCGAGCCCCATGTGCTCCATTCTGGCACACGTCTACACGTCTAGGCAGTGCCGTGTTCCGGGCAGGCTCCTGGCTGGATTCCAGTCCAAACTCTGCCCCACGTGAGCCTGGGCCTTTGCACGTGCCCTCAACTCTTCCTGTCTTCTCATCTCTTCCTTGGGAGTAACAGCTCTGGTTCTGGAGCCCTTTCCAGCAGGCCATCATGAGGGTGAAGGAGAACACTGTGAATCTGTAAAATCTACGGGGGCCAAGGTGCCCACCCCCAGACACTGGCTTCTCTGCTCCCACCCCTAACGGAGAGACAGGGACAGGCTCAGGAACACGCCTGTGCTCTGCTCCCGGGATGGCTCCGTTACCCAGCGCCCACAGAGTCAGCAGCCCACTCGTCCCGGGGACAACCAGCCCCACCCCGGCTGTGTGCAACACAAGGGGCCCGGCCCCCAGAGACTCACCTGGGGCCACACGTTGGCCAGTCACTGGCCCAACCTCTGCCCCTGGCAGCCTGCACCTGTGTCTGCTACCTCCCTTCCAGGCGGAGGCTGTGTGCCCACAGGAAAAGCCCAGAGATGTGCCCCCTGTTCTCCAGGAGACCGGCCACGGTCTGTAAATTCAGTGCTTTATCCTGTTCCCTTCGCTGGGAGGAACCGGGGATTGGAGCACGCAGCCGGGTCTCCGCAAGACCGAGGGCAGCTCTCCGCCCGGCCTCGCACCAGGAGGGGAGCAGGGTGTCCACCGGGCATGGGGACAGCAGAGCAGGGGACACGGGAGATGAGGCGGCAGGCGGAAACCTCCAACGTCCCGCCCGGGGAGGGCTCCGCTGGGCCCCTGGTTGGGCTCGGCTGCGACCTCGGGGACCAGGCCGCTACAAGCCGGCTCTTGTCTAGATGTTGGGAGAGGGGACCGAGAGAACGAGCGGAGGGAAGGGGCCTGGGCCTCAGCAGGGGGCGCCTCCTGCTCACTCACTCACCCCTCCGTGTTCCCTTAGGCTAGAGGGGGGCGAGTCCTTCACTTTGAACAGCGACGCTGAGCAGAACGGTGATCAACAAACCACTCGTATTCACAAGTACAACTTGAGGCAGGCGTCTGGGTGGTTTAGTGGGTTAAGCGTCCGACTTCAGCTCAGGTCATGATCTCACAGTTTGTGGGTTCGGGCCCCGCGTTGGGCTCTGTGCTGACAGCTCGGAGCCTGGAGCCTGCTTTGGGTTCTATGTCTCCCTCTCTCTCTGCTCCTCCCCAGCGCTCGCTCTCTCTCTCTCACTCTCTCTCTCTCAAATAAACATCAAAACTAATAATAAAAAAAAGTACAAATACAACTTGGTAGGTGGTGACCTACCCCTGACACACCCCTGACACCATCTCCCGAGTTTCACCCCCTCCCTCCCCCTGCCCCCTCTCCCCTTCTCCCCTCCAGTTTCTGCTTTTCACTGTCTACCGGAGTCTGCTCCCTTGCCTTACTTACAGCTCGCCTGTCTCCCACCCCCACCGCTGACCGGTGGCTCCGGAAGCACGGGGACAGCGCCCATCTGCCACACCCCCGCTGTGAGAGGCAGCGTCCCCGAGGAGCAGATACTCACAGGTGAGTGGATTCTAGCCCCTGCTTGGCCTGACCTCGAGTAACCTTGGGTGACCCTGAGCAAGCCTCCCAACGCTCTGGCCTCAGTTTCCCAGCCCGGAGACGGTGGTGGTGGTGCTGAACTCCAAGACCTTGCGGGCCCCTCTGGGCCCCCCTGAGTCTTCCCTTGCTCTGCACCCCAGCCCTGGCAGACTGGGCCGTGGCCCCCAGATATCCTCTGACAGGAGGGAGGCACCTCTCCTGGGTCTGGGGACCTGGACCCCAACGCCCGCCCCGCAGTGCTCACCAGCCACGCGAGGCCCCGGGCCTGCCGCCGTGGCCCACGGAGCCGGCATCCTGCCCAGGGTGTCAGGGACCCAGACGGTCTCCTGCCCGAGTCCGGGACACTCACCGCCCGGACCTGGGGGCTGCGGACTGCCTGTTGGGCCTTGCCCAGCCCAGGGGACAGAGAAGGACACCTTCACCTCTGACTGCCTGAGCCACGGAGACTCCAACGGCCTTGTCTCGGGGACAGCACAGAGCACACAGGGGGTGGGGAGGGCAACCGGGAGGAAGGGGGCCTCCGCATCCTTTGGGGTGCGGGGCGGGGGCAGGACGTGCCCACAGCTGCTCAGGGGGCAAGCCGGTGAGCAGGCCCGCCCCCAGTGCCTCCTGCTGCCAGCCGTCCCGTCATCGGGGAAGCCGGCCCTGAGGAACTGCAAAATGTTTTAAATAAAAGCGTTCTAAGCATCAAAATATTGACGTCACTGCTGTCACGTTGTGCGCTAGTTGCTATGGAGAAGCAGTCCCGGCAGCGCTCTGGCCAGACACCCCTGGGAGACAGCACACGGGTCCCACATGGGCCGGGTGTCGGTTGGCTTGGGGTCTGCCCAGCTGTGCCCTGTGCCCCCCTGAAAGGCACCTGAACTGGGCACTCCCCACTTCCGGAGGCACAGAGCTGACCCGGACACTAAGGCCCAGAGAAGGGCAATGGCGTGGCTGAGACCATGAGGCCACGTCCCCGGTGTCCTGCTGCAGGCCCAGATGTCTTCCCAGCACGCGGTCTGTTTCTGCTTCGAGACCCCATCTCCCTAGGCATTTTACAGCTGGCTGTCCCAGGAGTGCGTCAGCCCCCCAGATACGGTGACTTCCCCGGTGGGGCCAAGCCGGCCAGGTGAGGACCGGGGCCCCTGGGTGGGGGAGGCAGCCAGGCAAGCGTGAACGTGGGGACCTTCTGTCCGCTGCCCACTGGCGCCCACGCCTGCCCTGCGTGCGCGCTCTCGCCCAGAGCCAGAAACGCGCACCCGCTTTGGCGCGCCCGTCCCCACTCCCTGCTTCCTGTTCTTCGTCCCCTTGACCACGCCCCTGCTGTCCGCCGGCCCCCTTGTACCCACTAGACGGGCCGCCCGCCAACCCC
>NC_064814.1:57794989-57801972 GCF_023721935.1 Panthera uncia
GTTGGACACGCCCCCTCTTACTCGCAGGACGTGCCCCCCTCTTACCCACTGGACGTGCCCCTCTCGCGCCCCCTGGACATGCCCCCCTGGCGCCCGCTGGACGTGACTCCCTCGCACCCACTGGACGTGACTCCCTCGCACCCACTGGATGTGCTGCCCGCCGGCCTCCCTCGTACCCGTTGCACACGCCCCCCCCTTACTCGCAGGACGTGCCCCCCTCTTACCCGCTGGACACGCCCCTCTCGTGCCCCCTGGACATGCCCCCCTCGTGCCCGCTGGACGTGCCATCTTCGCGCCTGCTGGAGGTGCCCCCCTCGCACCCGCTGGACGCGCCCCCCTCACGCGCCCTGGATGTGCCCCCTCGCGCCCGCTGGAGGTGCCCCCCTTGCGCCCTCTGGATATGCTGCCCGCTGACCCCCTCATCCCCTCTGGATGTGCCCCCCTCATACCCGCTGGACATGTCCCTTTGTACCTGCTGGACGTGCCCCCCTCACGCTCCCCTGGACGTGCCCCTCTTGTGCCTGCTGGACATGCCGTCTTCGTGCCCGCTGGACATGCCTCCATCCCGCCCTCCGACACGCCGCCCGCCAGCCCCCCCGTGCCCCCCGGACGTGTCCCCCTCGCACCTGCTGGACGTGCCCCCCCTGGTACCCACGGGAGGTCTGCAACAGTCCTGCTCACCGCCCCCCAACCCCTCTGCGACTGATCCTATGTGCCTGGCACAGGGTCTCAGACAGGCAGCCAGCCTCTCCTCTGCCCCTCGTGCCAGACCCCTGACCCCTGGTGCACGGGCCCCTGGGTCCCCGGAAGGGCCACCGTCCTGCTTGAGTGCCATCACACCGGCTGCCTCCTCCGTCAGAAGGCTCCTTCCCCTCGTGACTAGGGAGAGGGCACTACCAACCCCACTAAGCTAGGGACCCACATCCACTCCCTGTTAACACCTGCTGACTTACGCAGGGGCATCACCCCCTTGGGAGGGTGACTTCCTCCGTGGCACTGCTGGGTTTTGCCCCTCCCGCTAAACCACCAGCATCAGGAGGGCAGCGCCCACGCCCAGAGGCCTCTACAGCTCAGCGAGCGCCTGGCACAGCCCCTGAGGTGGACCGAGGACACGGCCAGTGCCCCTGCCTCGGGGACTCAGAATCGGGCACACGTGAAGCGCGGGGCACAGCGTCCAAGAGGGAGAGACGCTAACCCCCACCAAGATCCCCTTCGTGAGGCTTCTAGAGAGCTCACCCAGAGCCCGTGGCGGGAAGATGGAGTTCACTCACCTCTGGCATCAAAGAACTCATCGTCCGAGCTCTCCACTGAGTCGCTGAGGACGCTGCGAAGGTGCCAGGGGGCACCGCCGCCCGGGGGAGGGCCACCTGCGGAAGAGAACATACCTGGTAGCCAGGCCTGAGACCCAGTCCCAGCTGAGCGGTAAAGCTGCACGCACGCCAGCCGCCCACTGCCCCGTGCTCAGCACCCCGTCCCTGCCCCCTGCGGGGGCTCAGCAGCTCCCCCCACCCCCCACGCACCCCTTGCGGGGGCTCAGCAGCTCCGCCCACCCCCCACGCACCCCCTGCGGGGGCTCAGCAGCTCCCCCCACCCCCCACCCACCCCCTGCGGGGGCTCAGCAGCTCCCCCCACCCCCTGCGGGGGCTCAGCAGCTCCCCCCACACCCCCACCCACCCCCTGCGGGGGCTCAGCACCTCCCCCCACCCCTCCGCAGCGGTCCGGACAGTGCTCCACGTGTGCCAGAACGCATGGCGTGACGTGCAGGGTGAGCACTGGACCTCGTGCTCACACACCGGCGGGAAGGGGCCCTGGTCACGGTGGCCGCTCAGAGGCACCACCGCCTTACAATGTCACCCTCTGCCAACGGGGCATCAAGGTCGGTGGAACAGGGGAGAAGGGCCCAGAAAATCACGCCGGTCGCATGCACTTCCTCGCGCAGGGCGACGTGCTCCCGCGTGCGTCTCTGTCCGGGGTCGGTCAGGTGGCCCAGCCCGGGGAGGGCAGGAGGGTGCAGGAGTGGGGCAGCCGATACCCGGGCAGCATGTTCCGGCCAGGACCTCGGCCTCCATCGCAGACGCACGGCCTGAGCCCCAGCCCTGCGCCGACCCCGTGGCTTGCAACCTGCATGGCGGTCCTTCCACACCACAGCCTCAGTTTCCCCATCTCTAAAGAACCGACCACCATCAGTCCGGAGTCCAGTCTCGAAGGATCAGAAGAGATGTACACTCAGAGTCTGCGTCTCAGGCCCAGTATTTATGATGACTAACGTCCACAGAAGCCAGGGGCGGGGAGGGGGGCCGAGGGGTCCCCGGGACGGTCAGGGGAAGGGCGCATCCGGACCCGGAACACCCCCCCGCCCCACCTCCACAGGCACCTGGGTCCTCACCGTGGACCAGCGGGTGCCCAGCACATCCTCCCCATGCCGCCCCCCTCCCCCCCCCCTCCCCCAGGCACACGAAACCCTGGGCATTGCCCAGGGGATTGAGATCTAGCTGCCAAAACTGAAACCAGAAAAGCGTCAGGACAAAACTGACCCGGTAATTTTCCTGAGGAAGCAGTCAGGAGTGCACGGTTAACCCTCGCGTTCTGGCAGCTCCGGGGCCTGGGAAGAAATCCCAGAGCCCGGGCGCAGGGACGGGGCGTGCGCGCACACACGGCCATAAAGGGACTTCTTGGCGGCCGCGAGGACGCAGTCGCTCCTGGTGTGTGCGCGGGGAAGGCTGCCCGCGGGGTGTGGCTGGGAGAGGAGGGGGAGGCAGGTGGGTCCCGGAACAGCGTGTGCCGTGGGCCCCACGTCCTGAAAAACGGTCCCGCGTCTGAGGGGGATGCGGGCAGCGTGTTGGTCAAGAGCTCAGGTCGGGGGAGGAAGGGGCCAGGGGTCAAGCCGTGAGATGACAGGGGGCCCCCCCACCCTCCCTTGCCTCAGACGGCAAGGGAGGGTGGGAGCCTGTCGGAAAACGCAGGCAAATTCAACACAGCGCCCGTTAGCGCAGGGCCTGGGGCACGGCCAGCGTCCACGTCAGCCGTCATCGCACGTACACGCGGAGGCAGGGCCGTGGCGGGAAGGGCGTGCCCCAAATGCCGGCCGGACACTATCCCCCCAGAGCAGAACCTGACGGGGGGAGGCCGGGAGGACGCAGTGTTCACACGAAACACGTAATTTCACGGGACTGTTCATTTTATAAACCATCCTACCTTATCGGTTCTAAGGTGAGCATTGTTTCACACATTCCAACATCTCCAAAACCGGAGTGCATCTCGCTTTTAAAAAAATTTCTTTTAATGTTTATTTATTTTTGGGAAAGAGAGACAGCACGAGCAGGGGAGGGGCAGAAAGAGAGGGAGACACAGAATCGGAAGCAGGCTCCGGGCTCCGAGCTGTCAGCACAGAGCCCGACGCGGGGCTCGAACCCACGAACTGTGAGATCACGACCTGAGCTGAAGTCAGGGGCTTAACTGAGCCACCCAGGGGCCCCAGTCATATGCAGAGTTTTTACTGCGGGGGAATCAGCGCCCCCAGCCCCTGAGTATGGGGGGGTCAGCGCCCCCAGCCCCCACATAGTTTCAGCGTTTATAAAATAATAGTGCATCGTAGCTACTGATCACATCTTGGATTCTGTGGCAAACGGTAAAACCACCAGGCACACAGGATACGTCTTTCCCGGGGCTTCAGCCCTGGCCACCAGGCAGACAAGCCTTGTGTCGGAGAGACCCGCATTCCTGTAGCAGCAATGCCCCTGCCTCGGTTCCCCCATCTGTGTGAGGGGAGAAACCTGACGGAGACTATCCGTTTTCAGTTCTGACTCACGTTGGAGGCGCCCGTCGGGGACACACGGCTGGGGCCAATGAGCAAGTGAGAGGTGGGCGCTCTCCCCGGCCATGGCTCCCATGCCCCCTGTGCCCAGTCCCTGCTCTCCTCGCCCCGCCCCACCCCTGCAGGATGCTGGCACTGTTCCCTGCCCGGGGCCCAGATCCCAGCACATAAACTGTTCCTGAAGGGCGAGGCCGGCCCAGGGACACCGCTTCCTGCCTGTCCCTCCTGCCCCACCCCCCCCACAAACTCCCAAACACACACCCAGCCTGGGCGCCAGGCGAGAAGCCCTTTCTGAAGCCCGGAAGCCACCTCCGGGTGTCAAGCTGGGTCTGGCCCCCACTCCCCACGGGGACCCTCGAAGCTTTCGATTCTTACCCACCAGGCGGGCGTTGTGGCACGGTGGTTGGCAATCTCCCGCTCACGCGCCCTGGATTTCCCGCAGGGGATGCACCAAAACTGAGTACTTCCGATGAGGGGAGGGACTGTGTCCCTGACGTAGGTGGAGGATGTCCAGCCAGTGCCGTGAGACCGGCCAAGAAACAAAACTGCCTCTGTTCTCAGATGGCCTCATTGTCTACACAGAAAACAAAGGCTCAGGGCGCCTGGGGGCTCCGACCGTTAAGTGACTCTTGGCTTCAGCTCAGATCTCACCGTTCTGGGGTTCGAGCTCCGTGCTAACAGTGTGGAGCCCACCTGGGATCCTCTCTCTCCCTTACTCTCTGCCCCTCCCCTGCTCGCTTTCTCAAAATAAACATCTTTTTTAGAAAAAAGCTCTATGGGGTCCCCCGGGGGGCTCAGTCAGTTAAGCGTCCGACTTCGGCTCAGGTCATGATCTCGCAGTTCGTGGGTTCGAGCCCCGCGTCGGGCTCTGCGCTGACAGCTCGGAGCCTGGAGCCCGTTTCGGATTCTGTGTCTCCCTCTCTCTCTGCCCCTCCCCTGTCCGTGCTCTGTCTCTCTCTCAAAAATAAATATGCATCCAAAAAAATTTTTTTAAACCTTGTAAAAATAAAAAAGTTCTACAAAATCCACAAACCAAAACACGCTATGAGAACAAATAGTTCAATATAGCAAGATCGCCGCATATAAGGTCAATATACAAGAGTCAACTGCACTCTCTATATTATCAACGAAGGATGAGAATTTGAAGTTAAATAAACAATACCGCTTACAATATCACCAAAAAAATAGTAAAACCACAAAAAGAAGTGCCTGTAGGTATAAATCAAACGGATATGGAAATTTCGGTGATACCAAGAGTACGATGATATAAACTTCTGCTGAATTTACATTAATTTTATATGGTTTCTCCATCAACAGACACTAAAGGTCTAAAACCCACCACACACGCCATATTAACATGCCAACATCCCTTGTGGTCCAAATCCATCCTGTTCCCAAGAAGCGAGCACCTGGGGGTCAGGACAGTCATACTGGCCCCAAGATTCGGTCCCTGAGTTGGGGGGGGCGGCGCATGGGCTGCAAGTGTGTAAGCAGTGATGGGCTCATCTGAAGCTTTACCCGAGTCTCCCTGGTTCTTGAGCTTGAATAGCGAGGGTTCAGGTTTGGGAGAAGTTCCCAACATGGTGCCCCTCGCACCTGTTCGGGGACACTCCATCCAAGAAAAAAGGCAAGGACGTTTCTGCTAGCCCTCCACACACACACACACACACACACACACACACACACACACACGCTCCACAGCCTGAGGAAAGAGAAAGCCTCCAGAATTTGTCACTCACACGCCACCCCCACTACGTCCCTTTGGGCCACCATCACCCTAGGTTATTGCCACGCCGACGACGTGTGTGACGGGCTGGGCTTCGTGGGGGCCCCGCCAGGAGGGCCCGGCTGCGGGGAAGCTGGGCTGGCTCCGCTGGGAGAGCCGTTCTCCCTGCTGCAGGTGGGCCAAGATGGAGGGGGCTCGGTGTCAGAGAGGGCTGCCCGGACCACAGGCACCGCGCTGGGGGTTGGGGACACCGCGGCGAGTAGGCGGCAGAGAGGGTGGGGACCGCACGGAGCTCACCTTCTGCGGGGGCGCGGGGGACGCAGAGCTGGGTCGGGTGACTGACAAAGATGATTTTCGCAGCAGAGAGTCACGTGGAGAAAATGGGATCCTGCCTCCCACCTCTGCCCCCTTCCCCGAGCAGCTGACGGTGGCATCATGGCCTGAAGAACAGGCCAGCACGGAGGGAGCTGTGGACACTGAACTCTCGTGTGCCTCTCCTTTCGAATAGACCCTCACCTGCCGGTTGACTCTCCTCTGTGGCCAAAGTCTTTACCCGAATTTCTGTTCAAAGGCACATTTTCCTTGTTTACGGTTTATTCTTGCCTTCAAAACGCATCCCTGCAGTGTTGGTTGTTTTTTTAATGTTTACTTATTTTTCAGAGAGAGAGAGAGAGTATGATCAGGGAAGGGGCAGAGGTGGGGGTGGGGGCAGAATCCGAAGCAGGCTTCCACGTGGGGCTGTGCCCTTCCCCTGTTCCTCCAGCAGATCTTTCAACGAGGTCCTATGTGACAAAGGGAGGCAGTGATGGGCGGGTGACTTGGGGGGGTGTGAGAGGAAGGCCTTTCTGACAGCGTGTCCATCGTGAGAAAGGGCCAGACACACCAAGTGCGTGTGCACGGGTGTATGCACACATGCTCCTGCACACACACGTGTGGGGTACACGGACAGAGCGCATGCGTGCGAACATTCTTCCAGCTGGGCACGTCTGAGGGGCGGGAAGAAGCCGCGTGGCTGGAGCTGGATGGAGGGGAGACAGGTGCAAGGGGGGAGGGGGCCGGGCCGGGTGGGACATTGCCCGCTGTGGACGGGCTCCCGACCCAGACTCTTATCACCCACACACTCGGGAAGAGGGGGACCCCGATGCCAAGAGGACCAGGGAGTCTCCCAAGCATGGGGTGGGGCCCACAGATCAGGTGCACTGAGGGCCACACCAGTAGCGTCTGGGCTCAGTGACCCCAGAGCTTGGAGGGTAAAGTGTCCTTGAGCTGGTCCCCACGCTGCCTCTCTCTGCGTGCAGTGTCCAGCACAGGGTCCCAGGGAGGGGAGCTCCGAGAAATGTTGGGCAAATGGATAAAGTGACGTGCTGAGTCATAGAATGTGCCAGATACCCCGCTCACCTAGAGGAACCCTAACCAGCCCCCGGAGGGCACCGTGCGTCCCCC
>NC_064814.1:57801982-57812438 GCF_023721935.1 Panthera uncia
GGCACCGTGCGTCCCCCGCTTACCTAGAGGAACCCTAACCAGCCCCCCGGAGGGCACTGTGCATCCCTGTCCTGCACCTGTTCGCTCCAGGTCACAAAGCTGGTAAGTGACGGAGGCGAGGCCCGACCAGACGCCAGACCCGTCCGGCCTGCCCACCGGGTCTGCGGGTCAGCGTCCGGGTATCCCCAGGCCCACGTGGACATCGGAAGGTGCACCCGCGTTCCTTGGAGAGCGCCGTCCTCCCAAAGCCCCTCCCCCTCCCCGAGCCGGTCCTGAAGACACACAGACTCACACGCGCTCCCACATCACCCCCTCCCCGTCCCTGTCCCTCAGGCACACCTGCCAGCTCGCAGCCGCGGGTGAAAACATCGCAGAAAGGCCAGCGTGTGGCCGCGCAGCAGCACAAACCTGGGCTCCTCACTACCACTTACGTGTCCGCGGCAGAAGCGCGGGAAGCTGGCGGGCCTCACCTTTGTCATCTGTGAGAGGGGTAGGCACTACCTCACTGTCGGGAGACTCCACGCACACGGCCCGCGGCATCCGGGCACTTGGGGGACGCTGAGCCCCTCAGGAGCCGGACCGAGGTTTAGACGGGCGCGGGGGCTTCCGGGGCACCCCCCCCCCAGGGCCACAGACCCCTCTGCTCCTCCAAGGCCCAACGGACGCCCCCCAGCACACCCCGCACGCTCTCCTCTGGCCCCTCTCCCCCACCACACTGACTTAAAGGTCTAAATCAGGCCAGGAGGGAAAAGGGAAAACCCTTCCCCAGCCCGAGGGCAAGAGCGCACCAGAAGGAGACCCCGCCCTGCGCCCAGGAGCCCAGCCGGAGGGCAAAGCCCTGTAAAGCCAGGGACGCGGGCTTGGCCCCCGTCTTCTAGGGCCAGATGGGGGCCAGACGGTGCCCGGAGGAAGCAGTTAGGGAGAGAGCAGTCCCTCCCCCTGGGATGCAGCCTGGGGACCCAGCACCCAGTGGAGCCCCCTAGGCCAGCCTGGCCCCAGCACTAAACGTCAACACTGCGCCCCACAGGTGTGGACACAGGTCCCCAGGCAGAGGGCCTGCAGGCTGGAGAGCCTGGAGGCCTTCCCGGGGAGGGGGCCTCAGCTGAGCCTTAAAGAGAGGGTGGGCAGGCTGGGAGGAAGGAAAGACATGGGTCAAAGCCATCAGGCCATTTCTACAAGAAGCTGGATCTAGAACCTTCTCCAAAATGGGAAGTCTGGCTGGAAGGAGCAAGGAGGGGACCCAGGGGTCTGCCGTGACAGCCACACTCCGCAGGTGTTCAGGTAACACCTGCCAAGTCCCAGACCTCCAGGGACCCTCAAGTGCCCCCGAGAGGCTGGGGTGGGGCGGCCGGCACTGCACCTGCCCTCCCCCGCCCTGCCTGAGGCCAAGGAGACACGGGCTGCGTCCCAACAACACGTGCCTCAGGGGACACGGGTTGAGAGAGAAAAGTGCTCTGCTGTGGCTCACGTAGGCCCCTGTCCCCATTCTCTCTGTGTCCATCACACACACGGACTCACACATACACATACACAAACACACACGGACACACATGCACACGTGCACACCCACACGTGTGCACTTACAAACACACGTGCACACGCACGTACGAGAACGGGCACAGAGCGTGGGTCTCACTACCGTCGATGCTGCGGAAACAATCAGGCCACCAGACTCCCTGTGGGCGGTGGGGACCCTGGGGACACACAGAGCGTGGAGGCTGCATGTGGCTCGCACAGACACGCTCACACAGCTTCACACCCAGCCTCGCAACACGGAGCCACATCTCACTGCTGCTCTGATCCCGCCCGGGCTCCCAGGGGTCCACGAGCAGGACAGACTGAGACGCAGGGTCTGGCGGGCCCCCCCCCCCCCCCCCCCCCCCCCCCCAGAGCCGGGCCTTCTGCCTCACGTGGGATGTGAGCCACCGTCCCGCTCACCCTCCCCCTTGGTGCTGGTTCAAGCCCCAGCCCTGCCGCCTATCCCCTGGGCATCTCAGTAAGTGTTACCACACCACGCCGTGCCTCAGTTTCCTCCTCTGTGAAATGGGGGTAAGGACAGGACTTACAGAGGGTGGCCATGAGGAGTTACTGAATGAATTTTTTTTAGAGCGAGTGTGAGCAGGGAGGGGCAGAGAGAGCGAGAGAGAGAGGGAGAGAGAGAGAGACAGAGAGAGAGAGAGAGAGAGAGAGAATCCCAGGCAGGCTCCACGCTCAGTGCAGAGCCCCACACGAGGCTCGAACTCACGACCCTGGGATCAAGACCTGAGCGGAAATCAAGAGTCGGACACTGAACCCACTGAGCCACCCAGGCGCCCCTAAATGAACGGATATTTGAGAGAGGCTGAGCGCGGGGCCTGGCCCTCCACCGGTACAGTCACACACAGAAACTCCGAGGGCGGCCCTTGTCCTCAGGCCCTAAAACTGGCACAGGGGGCACGACGGGAACTGCTCCGAGCAGGCGGGTCCCCATCCCCTCCCCTGGTGCGGCCCCCCCCCCCCCCCCCAGCCTCTGAGCTCCCGGGGCCAGATCGTGCTCCCTCCACCTGCCGGCCTGGGGTCCGGCAGCTCACGGCCTCTGGGAACTGCGCTCCTTCCCTCCACGTCTTCGCTCCTGCCCGTCCCTGCCCGTCGGTGCCCGAAGGGTCCCCCAGCCCACCCTCTGCTAATGCCCACCCATGCTGCCGGTCTGGCCCCGCCTCCTCGGTGCTCCCCCAGGCCCGGGCTGGCCCCGCCTCCTCCGTGCTCCCCTGAGGTCCCGCACCTGCGCCCATTCGAGCACCCGGGGCCAGGCCTGCCTGCCCCTGGGCTGTGGGTTCCCTGGGGCAGACACCTGGTGCGGTCCCCACAGGCCCATAGCTTCTCCCGGCCCACTTCAGGGGAGACCACGGGGGTGGGCCTCTCGGGGGAGCATCCCCCCCTCCCCGGCCTGTCCTCAGGCCCCCCTGGGGTCAGGATGAGTCCGGGAAGCAGACCAATCCAGGGCAGACCTCACGGGGCTGTGGGGACACTAGGGAGGGACCGAGAGGCTCGGAGAAGCTGCTTCCAGAAAAAAAGCATCATCGAAGGAAACCAATGCTGGCTGGGGGTTGGTTGCTATGGAAACATGTCCCAAACTGCTGTATGCGCCACTGATGAGCTTATGGGGCTGAGCTGTTTCGGGGACACGCGGGGAGCCCTGGGAGGGCCTGTCTGCTGGGGCTCCGGGTACCCGGAGCCCAGACCCTGGAGGGCCCGGAAGGAGTCCAGCTTCTGGGGGACCAGGCAGCTCCATGCCAGGAGTCCAGAATGAGCCTGAGACCAGCCACAACGCAACCTGGCCCCAACCACAGCCCGCACCTGCAGCAGCCCACGTACGGAGCCACGGCCATGAGCACAGATGCGGCCATGACCCGGCCACACGGCAGGCCACGGCCCCCTCTCCTTGCCCGGTCACAGAGCCAGCTGCCAATCGGGCACCACCGAGCAAACACACTCGCACCGCCTTCCCCTGACCCCGGCCACGCCGACCCCCGGGGAACCGTCAAGGGGCATCTCCTCTGTGCAGCCAGGGACCCGCACGGCCCGTGAGCCCAACAAGGAGGGGCAGGGACCCCCGCCTGCAGCTGAGAGCCGCACGGAGGAAGCTGGCCTGGCCGCCGTCACACCCCCGTCCCCAGGCGCGGGCCAGAGCCCGGGGTTAGGATCCCCATCTCCCAACAGGACACGGCTGGCCAAACCAGTTACTCTGAAAAAATACGCTTCTTGAAGACCTGCGGGTAATCTCATAAATATACCATTTAAATGCCTGTTAATCACGTTACTCCGGAGGCAATTAGTGATTAATAGCTTTGGCTATGTGTTGTACTTTTCACAAGTACAAATTGACCTCCCGGTGGAAGCAGTGGTCCCCAGGCGCCCCCCCTCTGCCCCACCGGCTTCTTGCCCCTCCCGCTGAGGGGCGCTCCCATAGCACCTGCCACGAAGGCTCCTCAGGAGGGTGGGTGGGGGACAGGAGATGGGACGGGAGGCCCTCCTGCCAGTCCCCCCCCAGGAGCCCCTGCAGGGAGCGGGAAACAGAGGCCCGGGCCGCGGAGGATGCTGCGGAGACCCCCACCTCGCTGAGCCGGCCCGGGTTTTCGAAGGGCACCACAGGCTACCTACCGTGGGCCCGAAGCAAGGAGCAGGGAGGGGAAAGGGTCACGGTGACCCCAGGTGGGCACTTACCACCTGCAGCTCCCAGGCTGCTACCCAGCAGGGTGGGGCCCCGGGCCGCCTCTGCCGGGCAGGCCCCCCATCTGGTGCCGATCCGCAGCCCCAGGAGCCACGGGTGGGGACCCTGGGGGCTGCACGAGGCTCTCGCCGCGCCAGAAGACACCGCACGCAAAGGGAACGAAGAGCCAACAAGGGACAGACCCCCCTGCACACTGGGCAGTAACGGGAAGGCTGAAAATAGCTCTTTTACCACCAGGGATGACTCCAGAGTTGCTCAGCGGGGACCAGCCTCCCCAGGGAGGGAGGAGGGTGAGGGCCGGAGAGGGAAGCCTCAGGCCACGGCCCGGGCAGAGAGGCATCCCGAGGAGGAGGAGGAGGAAGAGGAGGAGGAGGGGGAGCCGGAGGACGCGGATCCGGACCGGCTGGAGCAGGTGCACAGGAGGTCAGAGGTCAGAGGTGTGCGCGTGATGACGGGCGGCCGGCCGCGGATGCCGCAAGCCTCCAGGGACAGGCTCCCGGACAGCTGCTGCCCCTGCGGGCTCACCCCGCATCCCACACACCTAGGTCTCTCCCTGAGCAGGGCACACACGGGGCGCCCAGCGCACGGGCCCCGGCGGCAGGCGCCTCCGAAGAGGCCTCTCTGCTCCGCCACATGTTTTTGCTTCCAACCCTTGTTCGGCAACCCGGCTGACAGGCTGCTACCTTCCCTCCCTTCCAGAATAACGGGTCATCTGGGAAGGGAACACCTCCTCGCCGGCCCGCCCCACACAGTTCTGCAAACAAACGGGGGGGGGGGGGGGGGGTGGACCCTCTCCAAGGAAGGCAGGCTCCAGACACCCCGCGGGCACCTTCCCCTGGAGGGTCAGCCCTGCGCTCTGCTCTGCGGCACTCCGGCCTCGGGAAGAGTCGCCCCAAGAAGCCCAGGGAGCACCTGTCCCCGCCGGCCCTGACCACACACACTGAGCCCCCGCGCCCCCCGCCCCGGGGCCTGAATTCGCCCCCCAGACAGGCCACCCCCGGCCTCACGCCGAGCCAACAGGCGCAAGGGGGCTCTCAGGCCGCAGGAGAGTGAACCTCGTAAATGCAGCCCCGGGAGAGCCTGGAGGCGGGGGGCGGGGGCCGCGGCAGGGCCCCTGCTCCCACCCCAGAGCCGCTTACAGGCAGGAGGCTCCCCCCACCCACACGTGTACCCCGGGGACTGTGGCCACACAGCTGTGCAGGGGGGCGGGCAGGCGTGGGGCCCTGGAGGTGGCTTTACCTCCGGAGTGACTCACTACGGCTCCTTCCTTTGCAAAAGGGGATGCAGTGTAGCATTTTCTTTCTCTTCAGAAAACAAGAATTTTAAAACAGGGAGTAGAGAGAGCTCGAGGGCGCGTGGCAGGGGGGGTGGGGTGGTGCTGGGATCTCACGTGGCTTCCAAACTCACTTGCTATGCTCTCGGCCCCCTCCCACTCCAGCCCTTAGGTGGGGGACCGGCTGCCCCCTCCCCAGCCCAGCTGCAGATCTGGTGATGGGCAGGCCAGGCCCCCCAGAGGCATGTGCTCTCTCTGTCCTCTGCCCTGCCCCCCACGCCTCTGGGGGTCCCTGGGAGACAGGAGAGGGGGGAGGGGGCCCCCAAGGCACAAACCAGCGAGGAGGGGGCTGGTCCTGGCCCCCCGAGCTCTCCTCCTCGCCTCCTCCTGCCCCCTCACGGATGAGGAAACCGAGAGACAGTTCAAGATCAATCAGCGTCTTCTCCGTGGCACAGCTTCCCCGCTAGGAATGCCGAATCCGAGAACAGACGAGACCCGAGTCCTACCTCCGGCTCTGCCTCTCACTTCACAGGAGTCTACAACCAGACCCTCGATCTTTCTGGGCCTCCGTTTTCTCATCCACGGAATGGGAGCCACAGCAACCCTCATCGAAAGAGACGCCGTCGAGCCGCCCGGTGGAAGCATGCTGGGGACGGCAGCCGACGTCACGAGCCAGGCTGTGCCCACCGACCCCGTGCCTCCCACCCCCACGCCTGGACTCCACGGGACATCCCCACACGCGGAGCCCCATGGGTCTCCGGGCGACCCCGTGCCTTTCTGGCCTCGGTCTCCCGCCCCGCACATGATTAACAGGTGGGGTCGGCCACCTCCAGACTTCTCCCGGGGGGGGGACCTTCACAACAGGCTAAGACGCCCACGAGACACGTCACGCCTCCTGGCCGATCCGACGTGGCCCCAGCCAGGGGTGTCTAGCCGTGGGCTCACACTCTGTGTCCCACCTACAAACCCCGAACACCTGCCTCGCAAACAGGGGCCTCCTGCTGGGACAGGGGCTTGGGCCCAGACCTCGGGGCAGCAAAGGGTCTCTAGCTGGGGCCTGCCGGGCCGCCGGTGAGCCGCCGGGACAGGTGGCTCCGCAGAGGGCGGGCGACCCGCCAGAGCTCCAGCACTCCCACCGCTGCAGGGAAGGCCACGAAGGCGTCTCAGAGACAGAGTTTTAGACAAGTGAGTTTTAGTCCCGTGAGTTGGGACGCTGGCTTCTGATTTGGACCCAGCGTTTCCTCCGAATGAATCTGCAACCTCCTTGCGGAACGCCATGCCCTTCCCGGACACCTACGAGCCATCCTAGTGCCCGAGGCCTGGGGGTTCCTCAGACTGGCACCCTGAATCCCCCGGCAGCTTCCCAGAGTGCTGAGAATCCCACCCTCCTCTGAGAGATCTGGCCACGGCTGGAGCGGGGAGGTGGGGGGGAGGGCTAGGACGCTGCCTGGCTTGGAGATGGTGACAAGCTGGGTGACGGCAGAACAAGGTCCGAACCGAGACTCTGGAGATGCAGGTTCGAGGCCCGGCTTGCCACCACCTTTCTGTGGCCTGGCCGGGCCTGCCGAGGGCTCTGAACAGGAGGATCTGGGAGTGTCCCCCTGTCCCTGCCACTGGACGATCAGTGCTGGCCCCCCCCCCCGCCCCCCCGGAGTATGGGGTTTGATGCAATCCAGCCCACAGGCCCTCGGAACACGGCCAGCTCCTGGGAGCAAATAAACTGGTCCCTCCAGCCTGGAAGACCCAGTGCCCCGCCCCCCCCCACCTTGGCCCTGCCTGGCTGAGAGGTCCCAAACCTCTGGGGCACTGGGAGTGGGGGGGGGGGGGGGCAGGGGCAGGAAGCCGAACCAGCCCTTCCCAACAGAGTGGGTTCTGCCACGCGGGTCTGAGCCGCCCTCGAAGCAGGCAGAGCGACTACCTCGCCACCCCGCCCCGCCTCCCGCGCTGTTCTCTGTCCGCAGTTCTCTCCAGCCTCGCCCCTCCCCATGCACCCCTCCAGCACCCCAGCCCTGCCCCGCACGCCCTCCAGGGCCTCCGTGCAGGGCCAGACCGTTCTCCCCACCCTCAGGACCCCTCTGCCACCCTCCCTACCTCCACCCTACCTTGGCCCCTCCACGGGAAAATCTTCCTCGTCCAGCCCCTAGCTGACCCAAGGCCTGCCCCTCGCCACCTTCCTGCCCAAATCGGCCAGCTTCTGAGGCGTGGCTCCTAGAGAGCGCCAGCCCTCCCTGTTTCGAACCACCCCTAATTTCTTCTGGTCTGGACCGCACTGGAGGATGGCCACAGGCAGGCCTGGGTGTGAACAGCTGTCCCCCCAGGGAGGCCTCGCCCACCCCTGCCCTAGTCCACCGGACCTGGAGCTCCCACAGGGCCCTCCCTCCCCTCAAGACCGGACACAGGGCACACCACTTCTGGGCTGGGTGACTGAGATCTCCCAGACGCTGGGAACTAGTAGTAACCTGCTTGAGATCCACACCCTGTAATTTATCCAATCCTTTCTGGAACCTCACAGCATGTTTTCTTGCACCTGGGTCCTCCCGACCAAGTGAAAGTCCTTTTACTGCCTCCCTTCGGCGCCTGTCTGATATAGCTGACGGTGCCATGGCTGGCTGCTCAGGCGGTACACTGCACAAGGCCAGGGACACCATTCACTGGACTACAATATGATGATCCCGGAGTCACGCACTGTGGTGGCTCTGGGGCCCAAACCTCACTAGGTGGTCCCTTGGCCAGTTTTCAGAGGAAATGTCTCCTAGGCCACAGAACATACCCTTATAGGCCTTGCACCCCCACCTTCAGCCACCCTTGGTTCTAATGGCACCCCAGAGTGAAGGCCTGATCATTTCTGATCACCAGTCTGCCCATCTGCAGTAGACAGTCCCGAACAGCCAACCCTCTCTGTTATGTCCCCTCCTTGGCCCCTAGTGTCTCCAGCTGTGCAGAGAGGGACATCCCCCCCCCCCCCCCGCGAGGATGCCTCTGTTCTAAAGCTCACCGATCATTCCACACGGGCTTTGCCACTGTGGGTCCCATACACATGTCACCGGAAGCTGTTTTCAGGTCAGTAGGCTTAGAGCCTAAAGAGAAGGGACGTTGACAAAATGCAAAGTAACCCAGAAAGATTGAGAAAAGGGGGCGTAACCCCATCTCGCTGGCTCAATCCCGAAAAGGCTCCTTGGAGCGGTGGCTGAGTACGGGCACGGGATCCACAGAGGAGGGGTCAGGGCTGCCCTGAAGGGAAGGGCCGAACACAGAATGCCCCAGAAAACACGAGATGTTAGAGCCGCACGAGGCACAGACGCTTGGGGCAGTTTTCACCCGGCACTGAACAAATGCCCACGGACTGGCAGCCGGGGAACCAAATGACCCACAGGCCGCAGCAGAGGGACCAGACTGCACCCCAGACCGTGGGTGCGGGGCTGGCCTGATGGGGCAGTGATGGAGAAAGCCTGTCACTCAGCGCCCTTAGAGTCTGGCAGACCCGGCTGGGTGCCCAGGCTCTGCCCAGACCCTCTGGGCCACCTGGAGGGAGTGCTTCTCTGAGTATCTGCTTCCAGCTGCCTTAAAGGGGGGCCAGGACCATCTCCACCCTCCCGGGATCACTGTGCACGTTGCCCGGAACCCAGTTCTGGCGGCACAGTTAGCCTCTACCGTGGTGACTGTACCCCGGCAGGTGGTTTGTGCAGGGCTGTGCACGCACACGCGGAGCGGGGCGGCGGGCGGGACACACACCCTGCCACGTGCCCTTTGGGAGGCGAGGGGGTGGGTAAGGCCCCAGGCTCCCGGAGGAGGAAGAGGGAGACAGCCTTTTCCAGGAGGGGAAAGGGAGGGAAGTGAGAAAGGGGTGTTTAGATGAGTCTCACTCAGCCAGCCCCACCCCGGCAGGACTCCTCCGGGCCCTAAATCGCACGCCCAGCATGCATGGGGGGGGGGGGGGTCCGGACCGGCCCAAGGTTCCGAGCAGCACCCGTGGGGCGGCAGTGGACGTGCATACGGGCGAATTCACACTCATTCCATCACGGCCACTGCTTGTGGGTGGAGGGGTGGGGTTCGTGCCAGACCAAGGCCGGGTCCCCAGGGAGAGCACCGCACCTGCCAGGGTCACAGACCGGGGGTGAGTTCACGGTGCATTTACACACGCCAGTGTCGCCACTGTGCTCCAGCCTGGTGGTCTGTCCTCCCCCCCGGGGCCTCTGGGGGCGCCGCCAGGCCCAGACTGTGCAGACGGGGGCAGAGCGGGTGGCCGTCCTGACCCCCCGGCGCCCAGCTCGGGTCTGGCACACAGGACGCTGGGGAATTAACGCCTGGCTGAATGAATGAATGCAGCAACGAACGAATGACTGACGCCCACTCCCTCACCCCGCTGGCCTCAATGCCCGCGCCCTCGGGGGCGCAGAGCCCGCGGGACCCCACGGGAGGCAGGCCTGCAGACCCGCAGACCTTCGCACCTGCGGCTCTGCGTCCGGGGTCGGTGGGGGAGGGGGCGGGACGGCTCCCTAGCGGTGCGGCGCGCAGTACCCCTCCTTCCCCAGAAGAAATCTGGGTCTCCTGACTGAGCTGGGTGGCGCGGGGGGGGGGGGGGGGGGGTGGCCGGGCCCGGGAGGGGGGGGGGGGGGGCACTGGGGGTGGGGGTGGGGGGGCGCGTCCGAGCTGACGCTGGGGGCGCGGGAGGGAGCGGTGGCCGCAAGACGGCCCCTCCGGTGCCCGCGCTCCGGGGCTGCCCGGAGAGCCGAGGGGGGGTGGCGGCCGGACGGGACCCGGCAGCCGCAGCCCCGGCCCCCCCCCCCACCGCCGCCCGCGGCGCCCCTCCGGGGACCGGGGGGCGCAGGAAGGACGCGCGGGGCGCGCGGGGCCCGGCCCTCCCGGAACCTCCGCCCACCTGCGCGGGGGCTCACCTGGGCCGCGCGCGGGTCCCTCCCCCGGGCCGCCGGCCCTGCCCTCCCCGCGCCCGCCCTCACCTGCGCGGCCCGCCT
>NC_064814.1:57812838-57814659 GCF_023721935.1 Panthera uncia
GGGGGGGGGTTGTCACCGGAGGATTGGGGCCCTCCGTCAGCCCCCACGTTGGCGTCCGGGGTCATCTCCAGGGTCTGACCCGCCTGGGACGGGGAGGGACTTCAGTGCCTTTAACTCCGCAGGAACGGGAGCGGCACACGCCAGTCCGCTTGCAGCAGTCTGGAGTGGGGGGCGGGCAGCGGCCCTTCCGCGTGCCCACGCCGGGCTGCAGGCGTTCCGGTGAGCAGGCCGGTTGGAGGCTTCGCAGCCAGGGCTCTGCAGGCCAGCCCAGCCCCAGGCAGCAGAGCCCGGCTGGCAGCCCGGGAAGGGCTGGGCTGGGTCCCCGGCCCGCCAGCTCTCATCACAGGGCAATGCCACGCTGCCCCTGCAGCGGGAAAGGTTGGGGTCGCTGGTCCTCAGGGCTTCTCCACCCGCCAGGCCCTGCCCTGAAAACAAGCCCTCGGCAACTTGTGAGGAATCCACAGCCAGGCACCCACCCTCCCTTCCCCACCCTCGCCTCCTGGGGGAAAAGGTGCGTTACGTGACCCCCCACCGGCTAGCCTCGGTCCTTACTCCACCAGCCCCTCTGTGGGAAACTGGACCCAGGTGGAGCCACCAGAGGTCTCCGTGAGTATCCAGTCCCCGCACCCGCTTGGGTCTTTGACTCCATCCACAGGATTCTCATCAAGTGGCCTGCACCTCCTGGTTGATTCCATCCAAGGGCAGGGTGCCCAGTAGCTCGGGCCAGAGTTCTTCTGTCTTTGGATGGTGCTGTCCTGAAAACGTTTTTCCTCGTTTGAGCTGAAACCTGCATCTTGTACGACCCACACGTGGGTCCTTCTGACTGGTGTCCCAGCTAACAAAAGCAGGGCGTCCTAAGGCCCTCCATCCAAACTCCCCAGGGCAGCTTCGCCAGAAGCTCTGAAGGTCCCCCAGTCCCGGGAGCTCTGGATCCCGGAACCAGACGGCAGCGCTGACTCCAGAAGACGGAATTTCAGAAGCCCCAGGGACACAGAGCCACAGCTGTTCACCGGCGTGCCACTGGTCCCCCCTCGCCCCCCCCCCGGAAGAGCGTGAATGGATTCCTGCAGACCCTCCCCGTTCCTGGGGTCTGGTGGGGATGGGAACAGCAGTGAGTGCTGGCCGGACGGGCAGCGAGCTCGCGGCTTCATCCACAGCCGGTCGGTGGACCCGCAGGTGCCCTCGGAGGTGTGGTGTGCAACCCAGCTTGTCCGTGAAGGAACAGAAGTGAAGGTTCGCTGTGGGCGGTCCGCAGGTTTGGGTTGCTGGCCTGTGCTCTGCCCGCTGTGCCAGGCTGCCCTCACCCTTCCCTGCAGGCGGGGCACGGCCAGAGGCCTGGGCCCCCTGCAGAGAGTCCAGGTTTGGCCCCCTGGGCTGTGGGTGTGAATGGCCACCGAAAGGCAATAAACCTGCCTCGGGGGGGGGGGACACACCGGGCCTGAGCGCCTCCCCGGGGCCCTTGGCTAACAGCAGCAACAGTGACTGCAGTTTGCAGGGACCTGTGATTTCCTGGCACTGCCTCGTGTGTGTGTGTGTGTGTGTGTGCAAGTGTGCATGTGGAGGTATGTGCACGTGGGTTTGGGTGTGGATGTGTACAGATGGGGACGTATACGTGTGGATGTCGAGGCGTGTGAATGCGTGTGGGTGTGCAAGTGTGGGTGAACAGGTGCGTACACGTGTGGATGTGTGTGTATGCGTGTATATGAGAATATGTACGCGTGCGTGTGTGTGTGGTTGTGTGTCCGTGTGTGTACCTGTGCGCAGGTGTTTTTAAGCATGTGTGTGCACGTATGTGTGCAAGTGTGCAGGTGGAGGTATGTG
>NC_064814.1:57814669-57830516 GCF_023721935.1 Panthera uncia
ATGTGTGCAAGTGTGCAGGTGGAGGTATGTGCACGTGGGTTTGGGTGGGGATGTGCACAGATGTGGACGTATACGTGTGGATGTGTGTGTGGATGTGTGTGGGTGTGTGCGCGTGCACACACACACACACAGGCAAACGCACGCCACTCAGGGGAGGTGCACCCTGCGGTGGGCACGGAGACCCCTCCCCACCCCTCTGTGCAGGCGCCGCAAACCCCTGGGCGCGGACGAGAGGGCAGCCAAGGGCCAGTGTCGCATTGGTGGGAAGTGCACACGTCCTGCAGCCGGACCGCCAGCGCCCCACGCTCGGATGGGCCCCCGCCTCGGGACAGGCGCGCCTGGGCTCTGTGCTTCCCCGACCCCGGCCTGCCTGGCGTTCACCCCGAGGGCTGCATGCGGTCCAGCCGGGAGTGCCCCCCGGCCGCGTGGGCCTTACCAGCCCGCGAGGAGGTTCCGGCCCAGCCTCCGGGCAGAGCAAACACTTCGGGACGGTCGGGGCCGCTGGACTACCTGCTGGGGACTAACTTCCTGCCTCAGAAGAACCACCGTCTTTGGAGAAAGAATAAGCAGCCGTTCGGAGGCGCTGCCCTCGGCTGCCCGCAGGAGGGGAGCAGGAGCCAGAAGGTGTCTGTGGGCCCCCAGCTCTGTGGCCGGTGTCCCGGGCAGGGTTCCAGGCCGACCGTGGGTCCACGGCGTGTCCCACTTCTGCCTCCAGAGCCCCCGCGGCTCCCAGGCCCCACGAGCACAACGGCCCCGAGAACTGGTGGACGGGTGCCCAGGTCAGTGCCGCCCACCGCCCGAGAACGCGTGCGCCGACCGGACAGACCGAGAGCTCCAGGCAGGTAGGCAGTCCGGGCCTGGACCCGGATCCGGGACAGCTGGTGTCCACGCGCTTGGAAAGGTAAGTGGCCGTCATCAGGAGCCAACACGGGCCCATAGAAAGGCAGGCACGCCCGGCTACACTCATTTCCTTTCCGGACGTGCTGGCTGGTGGGGTGGGTACCGCGGGGCCTGTGGGGCCTGGCCGGCTGCTCCCGGCTCCCCAATGGGACACCGGGCTGGCCCGGTGCCGCATCGCTGCCCTCTGCTGGTGGACGGCAGGTGGACTGGGCCGCCCCGGCCCCGGGGGGAAAAAAAGCCCACCCTGGTCTCCCCTGAACCTCTGGCAGCACCTTCCCTCCCTGGAGACTCCCGGCCCCTCCTCCCGGGTCCCTAGGTTGTTGTCACCACCGCGGGGGCCGCCTCCACTCACAGAAGCAGCCTCGGAAACAGATGCTCCTTTCTGGAGCCTTCCAGAGAAGCTCTGAGAGTGGCTGCTCCCAGCCCTGCCCGCCACGCGGGACGCCTGGTGGACGGTGCTTTTCCATCGGCAGCCCCCCCCCCCCCCCCCCCCCCCCCCCCCCCCGGGCGGGGCGTCCCCCCCCCCCCCCCCCCCCCCGGGGGGCGCCCCCGGCCCCCGGCGCTTCCCGCACGCCCCCCCCCCCCCCCCCGGCCCTCCTCCTGCCGATGTAGTCTGTTCACACTTTCCACCCCAGGAGGGTCAGGACCCCGCCCACCCCCACCCTTCAGCAGGAGCCCGTTCTCAGCCACGTGGATGACCACGGCCTCACCCTCACAGCACAGTCTGTAAAGGAGGCGCTGGGTGGCCGAGGGTCTCATTTGCCATCTGCAGAGGCCAAATGAGCCCTCGGGGGCGCCCTGGACCCCACGTGCAAGGACCCCCGGCCAGGGCAGCCCCCGGCCTGGCGGACCAAGCCCAAGGCTCCGCGGTTACACACAGTGTGTCCCCGTTTCGGCCTCCGACGGGGGGCTCCGGGGTCAACATTCCAGTGCCATATCCTCAGCGTTTTCTACAAACACCGGGGACGCCCACAGAACCCGCTGAACGGGGCCATGTCCACCTGGGCTTGAGCGCAAGGCCGCTGAGGGTCAGGTCGCTGCTCGGCCTGCTTCTCTGTCTCACCAAGCAGGGTGCCCATCACAGGGCCTGGGAGGGGCTGGAGGGGCTGAGGGGCAGGTTCTTCAGGGGGCGACAGCTGGACGAGGGGGAGACGTGCCGGCTGGTCCGAGGAGGTGCTTAAGGAGTCTAAGCTGTGGCGCACGGCCCCCACCCCACCCCACCCCACCCCCCTCCACGGTCGGGGACGCCAGCGACACTGCACCTCCTTCTTCCGCCCTGCAGGGGGCTGAGGTTCGTGTTTGTCCCACGTCAGGACTGCTGACACTGGCCCCGAGCAGGCCCAGCCGGCTTCAAGTCATACGCGGACCAGACAGGAATTAGGACCCGGCTGGAAATCGACCGCTGGTGGTGGGTGTGACCGTCCCCATCCTGCAGCACTGTCCACACGGCCCCACCTGTCCAGCCCCAGCCCCACGCACAACGTGGCTCGTGCACCAGACTCCAGGACACGGAAAGCCAGACACCGCCGGAGACAGCAAGGCACCTAAGAAGCAACAGGTCGACCGGGGAACCACCCGGGGCTCCGCCACTGAGGCCGCCGGTCCAGCGAGGACGGGAAATCGCAATCAGACCCTGCGTCAGTAGGCGTGGCTTCCCCTGCACCGAGCACTCGTCTACACCTGTTGCGGCTCCCTCGCGTGCACGCCGTGCCTCGGGCTCCCCTACTCCGACCGGCCCTCGCTCCGGCGCCGGCCACGCCGTGTGGCCCTGTTTGTGTGCGTCTCTCCTGCTCTTAGCTGCCCCCCCCTCCCCTCCTCCAGGGTCTGCCTCCCCGGTCTATCTGCGGAGGCTCCTTCTGTGTGTGCACACGACGTCAGTCGCCTGCAAGTCGGCATCCGGACCGTCGTCGTCCCGGCACCTGGGCGGACAGCTCGTTCCCCGCCCTCCCCTTCCCTTTGTGGTGTCTGAGCTCCGTCCGCATCGATATTTGCAGATTTGCCTGTAGCCCCGCATAATACTTCACAGCACGGAGCCACCTCCCCTTGTTGTTCTGACCCCCCCCCTTCTGACGTTTTATTATCGTATTTTTGAGAGACAGAGCGCGAGTGGGGGAGGGGCGGAGGGAGGGGAACAGAGGATCTCCAGCAGCCTCAGCGCTGTCAGCACAGAGCCCGACCTGGGGCTCAGACGCACGAACTGGGAGATCATGACCTGAGCCGAAGTTGGGCCTTCGGCCGACTGGGCCCCCCGGGGAGCCCCGTTTTCCAGCCCTCTCAATGGCCACTTAGGACAGCTTCTCGCTGTGCGGACATCGCCCTGCACTGTGTGCTCTCGTCTGGGAGACTCTGGGGCACACGCGGAGCCCTGGGATGGTGGGGCGTCGGGAACACGCAGATTTCCCTAACTACTGCATCACAAATCGCTCTCAGGTGGTCCTGTCTTCATTTCGGACGGAAAGACCGAGGCCGCAAGCAGTGGGGTGACTCACCCCAGTTTGAGAACCTGACTTGCAGCCCAGGCCCCACCGCTTGGAACCCTCCCCACCGCCCCCCACCTCCGCTGGGACACGAACTTCATCTCCCTCCCCCACATCTGAGCACAGTGGTGCCCACCGGGAGACTCCGAGGGCGGTGCTGGGGAAGGAGGCCGGAGGTCTGAGCTCCGAGGGGGCTCCTTCGCGGCGGGAACAAACCCTGGCGGCCCGGTCGCCGCGTGCGGCTCAGGTGCAGCGCGCACTGGTCTCGGCTCCAGGGAGCGCCCGCTGCTGGGGCTCACGGGGCTCGGATGAGCCAGAACAGAGTCCCTGGGGGAGGGAGCCCCGGGGAGGGGGGTCATCCTGTCCACCCCTCTGCCCCCAGAGCCTAGGCCGGGAGCTCTTCCTGGGGCCGCTCTCGTCACCCTGTGAGCACAGCAGCAGCAGATACTTTCTGTGTGGTTCCTGTGCCCCCAGAGGCCTTGTTCCGTCCAAGCAGCATGAACCCTCCCACTTCGCAGACAAGGAAACTGAGGCTCAGAAGCTACCCGTCTTTCTTTAGGCCCTGAGTGGTGGACCGGCCCGCCCCCCCGGCGTCCACGCCCCCCATCAGCACGTGGGGGAGGTTGGGCAGGTGGGGCCGCCCGGCCCGGGAGGGGCCCTGTCCCCGCAGACCCGCCGCTGTGTACCGATGGCGAAAAGGCCGAATTTTACGAGGCTCTGAGAGTGAATTGACTGCCCTCATTACGGACATACTAGATTACCCGCGGAGTGAAAAGGCACCCCGGGGACCCCGGGCCGTGCAGCCTTCGGCGAGGACGGAACGGCCCCTCCGAGCTGCGGCAGCGAAGCACGTGCCCATTCGGTTACCAGCCGAGAGGCTGCGGTCCACCCGGAGCTGGTCCGCCCGGAGCTGTCCGGGGGCTCACGGGGGCTGAGGGTGAAGGAAGAGGCGGTTCTAGAAATAAAATCCCTTTTTTCATGTAAATCAGCTGCGGAAGGCAGAAAGCAAAGCCCAGCAGTGTCGGGAAGGCCAGGGGCCAGGGGCTGCGGAGGCCCCCCGCTGTGCTCCTGCTCAGACTCGGGTCTCGGGAGGCCAGAATCCTACGTCCTCTGTGCCAGCGAGGAAGCGGGTGTGGGGTCGGAAGGACCCCAGGCCCCCACTCAGGGATGTACGCTCAGCGGACACGTCTTGCTGCACAGGCTGGGGCGCTGGGCCCAGGTTCCGGGGAGTCAGACGGGGCTCCTAGCACTGGGTTCTCTCCTCACACCCCCCCGGGAGCCCCTTCTGCTCTGTCCTCGTCCTGCCCCCCGCTGGCAGGAGCAGCGGTGAGCGCCTGCTTACACAAACAGCACGCGGTGCAGGCGGTGTGCACAGGGCACGGGCACGCACACGGCAGGGTGCTTCCTGTCCCTGTAGGCACACGCTCAGGCTCTCAGGCAGAAGGGGAGTTTCCTAGGGTCTGAGAGACCAAAGGAGGCTTCGCTGACTAGTCTGGGGGGCAGAGAGGAACCCAGGCTGCTCAGAGCCAACACCGTAAAGCGCAGCAGCCGACTCCCCCGATGGCCCCCGTCTACACCACAGGTGCCCTCACTGCTCACGGGACGCCCACCTCTGCTTCGCTCATTCAGGCCCGGCTGGTTGGCCGAGCAGGGACACGTGAGTTCTCCCGGCTTCGGGGACGGTAGCGGGAGGCGCCTGGGCCTCACGGGTACATTGTCAGGACAGTGGGGGTCCCGCACGCTTCGGAGGGGAGGCCGCATGCTGAATTCCAAGCTCCGTAGACACTGGGCCCCTGTGATCCCCAGAGCTCGCTCCCGAGGCCCCGCCAGAGCGAAGGGCTCCCGAAACCTTCTGGAGGGCGCGTGAGCGGGGCTGCCGGACGCATGGGGTCTGGGGGGCAAGTGGCTGCGGACGGTTTTACGTGTTTCGGCGTCCCCTTCTTTCATACGCGGGGCGTAAGGACACTTGCGACCGAGTCCAGCTCTGTTTCGAGCTGCACAGAGTAAAACTTACGCGAAGCCTCCCTGGCGGACGATGCAGGGAACCGGGCGTGGGGCGGGAAATCCTGGAGCCGGAAGGGAGAGGTTTGTCACACGTCAAGAGGGAGAAAGGGATGTGCACCAGACCCGAGACCTTGGATCCGGGGCCGGTGTCACCGCTGACGCCTGCGAGCCCTGCACGCACTCTTGCAGGAAAGGGCAACAAACCCTCCTGCGTCTCCCCCAGAGACGAGAAGCTGCCTCCAGAGGCGCCTGGGAGGCTCAGTCGGCTGGGCGTCCGACTTCAACTCAGGTTCGTGATCTCGCAGCTCAGTTCGAGCCCCGCGTCGGGCTCTGTGCTGACGGCTCGGAGCCTGGGGCCTGCTTCGGATTCCGAAGCTCTCTGTGCCTCCCCCACTCATGCTCTCTCTCTCCCTCAAAAATAAATAAATGTTAAAAACGATTTTTTTTGTAATGCCCTAGACAGCCCCTGCAAGGCACACGACGCGTCAGGGAGCGCGACACGGAGGGGGGGCCTTCCAGCAGGCCTCCTTGACCACGTGTCCCACCTGCCTGGGTCTAGGGGTTGGGAGCCCCCAAAACCACAGCTGTGTGCGTACGTGTGCAGATGTAAATGCGTACGTGTGTATACGTGTGGTGTGTGCCTGTGCGTGTGACGTGTGTATCTGTACACGTGTATACGCGTGCTGTGTCATGTGTATGTGCGCATGCATGTGCACATGTGCACTGTGTGTGCGTGTGTCTGTGCACGTGTGTGCACGTGTTACATGTGTATGTGTGTGTGTGCGTTTTCTGAGGAAAGGTCCATAGCCTTTACCTGATTTTTGCAGGGGTCTTGACCCTTCAACAGCAAGAACTTGGGTTAGTCGATCCCTTTGACTAACTTAGGGGCTGGGAAACAGGCCCCTAAGTGCGGGGGATCCGGGACGTGCTTGTCTGAAGCCGGGAATAGCCGTGAGCTCATTAAAACGTGCCCTAGCGGCCCCTGCGATGTGGCCATGTGGCCATGGCACCCCTGCGCGTGGGCCTCGCCTCCCTCCAGAGGCTAGGACGACAGCATCCACACTGGCAAAAAGTCACACCGCACTGTCCTCGCGAGGCACCCCCGCTCAGCGGCCCCGCATCGGGGATCTCTTCGCGACACCGACACGCGTGTTGGCTGGCTCCGTGGGCCTTGGGTCACACCGAGCAGGTAGAAAATCCATCACCGGGAGCTGACACGAGAGCAAGCCAAGAGGGTGCCCGTGGGGCCCACAGCCTCAACACGTGCCAGGCTGCTCGCCCCCACGGATTCCCACTGTGCCCCATTTCCACACTGGGGAAGTGAGGCTGATCCCCGCTGTGAAAGCCCGTGCCTGCAGACCCCACACGTTTGTCAGGGCTGGGATCTGTGAGGACGGACTGGGACCCCGGGGCGAGGGCAGTCCGGGGCGCAGGACCGACTGGGGCGCCGGGGCGGGGGCGGCCTGGGGCGAACCCCCCCCCCCTCCCCCCTGCCATCGTGCTCCGGCCGCGCAGGCGTGGCCTCCACTGTCCCTGCGTCCCCGGTGCAGGCAGTGAACCCGCGTGAATGTTAGTACAAACCGCCTATCTTCCTGAGGCGCCCCCGGCAGGTCTGCCCTGGTGGCCGTGCGGTCCTGAGGCTCAGGTAGCAGGGCCTCGCTTCCCCTAAGGGAAGCTGCCCTCACCTGTGCTCCATCCGTGCGGTGAGTGCATGATGCAGGTGGGTGCGAGCTGGCGGGTCAGAGCCCCGGGGTCAGGCCGGAAAGGGCCTGTGACAGCCCAGCCCGCTGCCCAGCTCCCTGGGGACCGTGGGGCCTTGGCTGCTGCTGTGCAGCCCGTCACCAGCTGGGGGTGCTGCCTGAAAAGGCCGCCTCCGGGACGAGAGGAGGAGACCAGGGCAGGGCTGGGAATGCGGGTGTCTCTGAGGCCACCGGGCGAGGAGCAGCTCAGCAGGAGCCGGTGGGGGCGGCGAGGCCACAGGGGCGCCCGTGTGGCGTGGGCACGGGCTGCGCCTCGACTTCGGGGTGGAGTGGCTCCTGGTGCCGGCTGGGGGAGGGGCCTGGATGGATGCCAGGGCCCTGTAGGCCACCTCGGGCAGTGGACAGTCACCTCCTGGCCGCTCAGGCCCCACCTCACCGGGATGTGGCTCCACCCGTGAAACAGGTTAATGATCTCTGCCTCGGTGTTTGCGTCAGAAATGGTGAGGCTGCTGGAAACCGGGCATCCAGGACACGGGGGACGGCAGCCGCCACCCTCCCTGGGCTGCGCTCTGGGTCCAGCTCCGGTAGGGAGGCAGGGGCTCGCCCGGGCGGCTGGGCGTTCTGGGCTGGCGGGAGGCTAGGACGTGTGAGCCCAGGACTGAGCAGGGTGCCCGGCACAGAAGGACTGCGGTGCCTGCCGGCTGAAGGAGGCCGCATCCGCGGGTGACGCCCGCTAAGGCCTGTGGCCCGACTAGGAATCGTCTGCTTGAGACACAGACAGAAAGCAGAGGCCGGGCTGGAAGTCAGAGGGACGCTCGGCGAGTTTGCTTCGTCACTGTGTCTCTAGGCCCCCAGGCGGTCCCGTGTGAAGCGTGCCCCGGATGTGTCTCTGTGCCCCGGGCCTGGCAGGGTTTCCCCTGCGTGCCTCAAGGAAGCGGTCCAGCCACGGTCTGGGCTGGAAGGTGAGGCAGCGAGGGTCACGGGATCGCCAGCAGAGCACACAGAGGAGGAGCAGGGCGACAGGCAGGCCCCTGGGAACTGAGGCCACGAGGCCAGCCCCCAGGCTCCCTCCTGTAAGGGTCCCGGAGACACGCCTGAAGGTTGACATCCACCCACAGCTTACTGTCTGCCAGACGTGTGCGTGGAATCACTTCCCTTAATCCTCCAGTAGCCTGAGTCCCAGATCAGGAAACTGAGGCACGGAGGTCCCAGAGGAGCTCACGTCATGGCTCCGGACCCTCCACAAGCCCAGATCTGCAGGCACACAGGCCGGGTGGGGAGAGACAAAGAAGGACAGGTGAACTGAGGGCGTACAGCAGGCGGGGGGGCCAGGGAGGGCAGCTGCCTCTCTCCCTGCCTCTGCCGGGGGCTCTGGGTCATCAGCCCAGGCTCAGGGGAACCCCCCCCATTTCTCCCTTCCACGAGCAGCCAGGCAAGGAGATATGGCCACTGGGTCTGAGGGTCCCACCCAGTGGGGCGGGGGCTTCTGTGGCAGGGACCCACCCCCCCGCCCCCAGGCCCAAGGGAAGAGCAGGAGTGTGTGGGAGGGGCTGCAGGGAAAGATCCCAGGGTCTTGGGGCACCTGGGGAAGCAGAGGGGACGGTAGGTGGGGGTGGGGAAAGACCCCCAGGGGGCAGGCAGGAGAGACGGGGGAGGGGAGGAGAAGGGGATCCGCCTGCCACTGCCTCTCTGTGATGTCTCTGGGGCCCAGGAAACCCTGAAAGTCCCCAACCCCGTCCACAGCCCCTTCCTGTCCCACTGGCACCAAGGGCTTCAACTGAGACCCTCCTTGGCCTTCAGCCCCCCACCTGGAGAGAAGCCCTCAGGGACAAGAAAGACGCCCTCACCGCCTTCCCTCCCCCTCGCCTTCCCTCCCAGGTCCCGGTGCCGCCGCAGAGGGAGAACGGAGGACGCGTCTTCGGCCGCACACGTCTGCTCTCAGATGTGGCGTCCCCCGTGCACCAGCTTCGGACGCGGGGTCTGCAGTTCTGCCGGTGGCGGCCACGTCAGGCCACGTCAGGCTGACACGTGGGACAGACCCTCCCCCCCACCCCCAGAACCTTTCCCGGGAAGGGGGCTTTCTCCTTGTGTGGACCTAAGAGAACCCACCCACTGGGCGCCAAGTACTCGCGGGCGGAGGCCCCGCCCTCAGAGCAGACAGACCAGAGAGGCAAGTGCACAGGCCGGGCGCCCGGGCGCCAGGGCCCCACGTCTCCACACACGGGGACACCGGCCACACAGGGGGAGTGCCAGCGGGCTGAGCGGCCGAGAGCCACACGCACGGGCCCAGAGAACCAGCACGGGGACCGGGTGTGAGGCCTGGAGGCTGGGGTGCAGGGCCACCAACGGGGGACTCCCCATCAACAGCTCCGCACCACTCGCCGGCGACCCCGGTGACTTCTGGCGGCTTATCCCTACGTCTCTAGAAGGCTTCTCGGCGGAGACTCGCTGTGGGCCGAAGCTGTAACGCAGGCCCCACGTGGAGGCAGGGGGACGGCATTCCGGAGCAAAGGGCAGTCTGGGCCGGGCGCCCCCTCGGACAGGGACACGGTGCCCGGGCCGCGCTGCCTGGGGCCGAGGCAGAACACGCCTGAGCGAACTCTGGACACGGGACGTCGTGAACACGCAGCCCTGAACACAGGCACGACCTCCCGTCGCTTCCCGCCCCCCGGTCTCCCGCACGGACGGGCACGTACGTGAGGACGAGGAGACAGCGCGGGGCTGCCTGGGTTCCGTCAACCGCATCTCTGTCCACAGGAAAAGGCGTGAACCACCTCAGACACGCCCGTCCTTTAAGATCCTGAGTTTATTTTACGAATCACAGCAAACGCTAGCACACAAACGACTCCAGCTACAGACGGCAGACGCCCCGCCAAGTCACGCGCGCCCCTCGCCTCGAAGACCTTCCAGTAGCCTGGGAGCACTTGCCCTTCGGAGGCTGTGTGACGTTTAGGAGCGTGCGCACACGAAACAAAGCCCAATTTTGCACGGGTCGCGTGATGGGGCAGGTGCACCGCTCCCCGAAACACGTGTACTTGGGAGAAAAGTCCCAGACGTGACGCCGTGCGTGTCATGAAGACGCACGTTATCCTGGGCGCGAATCCTCCCCTCGGGTGGGTCCTCAGCAGGGCTCCGGTCGAGGAAAACTTACGCACGTGCCTTTTCCGTTTCTGAAAAATCAGAGGCTTTCCTCTTGGCGAATCCTGACGGAGAGGGGAGGGGAGAGGGGAGGGGAGAGGAGAGGAGGGACGAGGGCACCGAGCGCCCCCGGCTCTCAGGTGTCTTCCTTTCTTGGGGGGGGGGGGGGGGGGCGGGCAGCACATCCAGGCACGTCCGTCCTCCCACCCAGGCCGCTCGGTGGGTCTGGAGGCGGGGGAGGTGCGACCCCGCAGAAGGGACGTGAGCTGGGCGCCCTCCCGGCCCCTCAGTTAAAGGTCTGCGTCCATACGCCCACCAGGGCGAGGCCGGGGACCACGAGGGGCTGAGAGCCAGAGGCGGTGCCGCACACGGGGACTGGCAGGCTCACGGCCGGGTGACGGGGGGTCACGGGGGCTGACGGGGGGTGACGGGAGCATCTCGACCCCGGGAGTGAAACACGTCTTCCGCCACCTGCCAGGACACTCGCGTCACCGATATCTCAACAGAAAAACCACAGTTCGGAAAACACCGTCCCGTCAGGCGATTCACGGTTCCCGGGCACCGATGAACAGCCACCGTCATCAGCCACCGGCTCCACCGCCACGACGACGCGGAGACGCACGTCCTTCCTCTCCGAGGGCAGCGGCCCCGCCCGGAGGGACAGCCGAGGCCAAGGCCACCCGCGGGCCCCGGGGAGGAGGCCCGCCGCAGAGACGGCCTTCACGCGGCGGCCTCCAAGAACTCCGACGTGAACACGGCTTCCGCGTAGTCCTCACACGTGTCCTCCAGCTCCGCGGCCACGGCGCCCAGAGCCTCGTCCACCAGCTCGTCCGAGAAGCTGGAACACAAACCACGGCTGAAGGCGGCCGCCACGCGGGCCCCCGCCCCCCCGCCCCCCTCCCGGGCTGCCACGCGGGCTGCTCCCTCCCCTGCTCACCCCTCCTCGTGCGCTCACCCGGAGTGGCTCACGGGCAAACTCGACCCCAAGGGGAGAGGCCCCCGCGGCCAGGACGGGACCGCGAGCGCGCCCTCCACACACGGACGCCGACGCATCGCGCTCCGGACCCACCGACAGACCGCCCTCGGACCTGCCTCGTGCCCCGCCGGCGCCCGCTCGCAGCTCACCCTGAGCCTGGGAGCGTCCCTCGGCCGGCCTCTCGTGACCTTGACATTGTCCAAACGGCAAGGCCCTCCTCTGGGGAACGACCCCCAATCTGGGCTCCTCTGAGGTTTCCTCGCAGTCGCTCAGGTCATCTGCCTTTGGAACAAGGCCACAGAGGGGCCGCCGAGTCCCCTCAGTGCGTCCGTCCGTCTGTCTCGCCGCTGACGGCGACTCTTCTCACCTGCGGTGAGGCCGCCGCTCCCCCCGCGAACCCCGGGAACGGCTGCACGATCGCAGGGGGCATCGAGACTTTTCCTCCCACGTGCCCGAGTTGGCCGGCCGGCCGCACAACGGCCGCGCTGTGACGCGGAACCCTCCCCGCGCGGTCCTTCCCTCGCTCGCTCCCGTGTGGACGCGGCCCCGCACGCTCGAACGCGGCACTTCCCCACGCGGCCTCCGCCCGAAGGCGCCCCGGCAGCCCGGCCGGCAGAAGGGCGCTCGGAGCCCGCGTGCTCGGCGCTGCTGGAGGCAATTCTGACACACCCGAGCTCCTCCTCCTGAGACGCTGTTCTCTGTCCGTTCGCTCTCCTTCCTTGCCTGCCTCCGATCTCGGGGGGTCTTTCACTTACGTTTCGTCCTGGCCGCTAGCCTGGACGTCACGCGCTCCACGCTTCCCTTCCCGGCAGTCCCGGACCTCAGCGCCGCCCCTGACCTCCGACCAGCCCGACCGCGGACGTTCCGACGGTTTTCGCAGACGAGCCGTGGGCCTCGGAGCGGCGCGGACGCTCCGTGGGGTGCTCGTCCGCACGCGCACCCGGGGAGACACGTTCGCCGTCTCCCGCAGACGACGTTCGCGTCCCCGCACGCTGACCTCGGACACCTCCGTGGCTCCCGTGCGGCCCACCTCTCTTCCGGGACCGTTTCTGACCGGCCCGAACCACACCCGTTTACCGTTTCCCACGGCGAACGTGTCCCGGTGAACGTTCTTGGGGGGGCCTCCGCCGGCTTCTCCGGGACCCCGGGCCCCTCCGCGTCGGCCGGCAGCTTCCGGAAGCCTTCCCGCACGCGTGCTTCCCTCTCAACGTAGCTTGTGTCCTGAGTTATCCTGAGCGAGCCGAGGGCACGAGCGACCGCTGTGTTTACTCTGCCGCGCTTCCTACGTCCGTCCGTCACGGACCCGCCCAAACTCCCACAGACACACAAAGGCGCTCTCGTGAGGTCAGACGGCCGAGCTCCCGGCCGGCTCCTTGCTTCCCGCCTTTGCACCCCATGTGGTCCCATCCTCCCTCCACCGGGCCAGCCGCTCGCTGTGTGTGCTGAAAAGCTCCCCCGGTGGAACCAGCTTTCCCCTTTTCTCTGGAGGCCCCGAGCTGGAGCTCATCTCCTCCGGTCCGCCCCTCGCCGGTGCACACGCCCTCCGCTAGCTCGGTCACGAACGGAAACCAAGTTCTTGGACCCTGCGCATCCCGGAACGCGCCTTCCTTCTGCCCACAGACGCCTCAGCCGAGCACAGAGTTCGGGGTTCCGAAACCTCGTAACCGTTCTTTCTTCTGACGCGGGAAGGGGCCCGATGAACCCTCTGGAACCTTCTGTGCTCCTCACACGCCTTTCCACGGCGACGCCCTGACGTGCCTTCTGCTGTGTGCGCACGCGCCTCACCCACACGCCACGACAGGCCCTGTCCTCACAGCCGGGAGCTCCCGCCGTCAGACGAACGTCTGCGTCCCTGCGAGGTAAGTAAGCCGAAGCCTCGGCCCCGGGGGCGGACGGGCACTCAGGCCCCCAAGGACGGCTGCCGCGGGTCCAGAAAGCAGGTCGCCGACACCCACCGCACGCGGCCCTGCCGCTGAAGCCACGGGTCTGTGGCCCACCTCCCGGCACCTGAGTTGGAATCACTGGACAATCCGCTAAGGTATCAAATCTTTTCTTGCCTTTTTATTCTCCTCCAGAGATCAGGCTTTTTCTTTGAAGCTTTTCCAGTGAATTCACCACATTCATGACGTTTTTAATTGCTGATATTTTTACTCTCTAGAAACCTCTTTTCTCGGGTATCCATTCGTTCCCTGGCATAACCGTTCCCTTCGCTTCTCTGGGATGTGATTCTGGGTGCGTGGTGTGGAGGCCGCCTCCTCCGCCTCTGCCGCCGCCGCCTCCTCCTCCTCCTCCTCCTCCTCCTCCTCCTCCTCCTCCTCAGGCTGCATGGGGCAGTGGCCCAGGCCCTGGTGTGGGCTGCCCATCTGGTCACAGCTCTGTGGCGCTGGGGGCGGGGCCTCCGCGCAGGCCTGGCGCCCTCGTCCTTGATCCCAGCGCTCGGCTCCCTCGTTGGTTCTTTCCCGTTTGCCGTCCTTTATGGTTTTATGCCTTTCACGTGGTCGCCCGGTGACGTGGCGCCAGGCCACGGACTCAGGAAGGAGATAAACACACGGCTCCCACCTGCCCTCTCCCCACAAGTCTCCGCGGCCGCTGGCGAGTCTGCTTCCCCTGAAAGCGTCCCGGCCCGGGCCCCCTCTGGCCAGCACGCTACTTACACCCAGCCCGTGTCACCTGCTCCCTCTCGTCACGGGAGCAGCACGTTTCTTCGGGCGTGAGGAGGGTGGACACGTTACAAGCAAGAGAAGGGCCGGGCTCGCTCCCCTCCCCCGAGAGGCTACCGGTCGGAGCCGGCCGTCCTGGCTGCTCCACCAAGGCCCGGTCAGCACGGGCCTGTCCTTGGGAGCGCCTGCCCGAGGAACAAGGCCCAGAGACAACAGAGAGCCGGAACGTTCGATGCGCGGTGACCTGAGGGTCGAGGGCACCAGGGGAGACGTGTACAAATCATTCCTTCCACGCTCAGGCGGCGCTGCCCTATGTCCGGAGAATGACGAACGAAACGCGCCACGAGCCACGGGACGGGTCCGTCTTCCCTGGCTTGTTGTGGATTCCCCATACGCCGTCAGCCTCACGAGCCCCGGCAGCTTTGGGGACGCGGCGCGCCAGTGAACACGAGGACCCGCGGCGGCCTCCCCTCCTCCCCAGAAAGCAAACGAGCGAAGGTCTCCACGCTCTGGACGGCACCGCGTCAAGGGAGGTCTTGGCACCTCAGGGTAAGCCTGAGGGGCCGAGCACAAGTGGTCGTCCCCGATCCCACACAAGAGCCCACCGCGACGGGAGACGGACGCAAAAGTCTCCAAGCAGAGAAAGGATGGGAGAGCGGAGGAGAGACGGCCACCGCCTGGGGAGGACAGAAGGCAGGTGGCAGAATCGGAAGGAAGAGGAAGCCGGAGGGTCTGAGGAGAGCGATGCCGGGGAAACGCGAGCTGGCCGTCCCCCCGAAGGGGACCCCTGGCAGGTCCAAGCCCTGCGAACGACGGGGGCGGGCGGAGGCGAGGGGCCGGGAGCCGGTGAGCGTGCGAGTGTGCGGGAAAGCCGGGAAGCGCGCAAGACAATCAGCAGGTGAGAGAGGCTCCAACTCCACCAGCCTGAACCTGCCCGAGGAAGCGCAGGCCACAGCTCGGCACCCGCTCAACGACGGCGGTCCACAGGTGTGCAAGCAGTCACGCCCAGAAGGAATCTCATCTGGGGCTGTATTTAAAAGGAGCGGATTCAGGGGCGCCCGGGGGGCTCCGTCGGTTGAGCGTCCGGCTTCGGCTCAGGTCGTGATCTCGCAGCTCGTGGGTTCGAGCCCCGCGTCGGGCTCTGTGCCGACAGCTGGGAGCCCGGAGCCTGCTTCGGATTCTGGGCCTCCCTCTCGCTCTCTGCCCCTCTCCCACTCGTGCTATGTCTCTCTCTCTTATAAATAAACAAACCTTAAATAAGTAAATACATAAAAAATGAAAATTTGGATTTGCACGTCTTTTGGTGAACCATTTGAATACCGGAAAAGCCTCCGTCCTCAAGTACTCCAGCAGTCCCACCCGTGACCTCTGCGCTCCCGACGTCTCCTGCCTGGTAGCATTCTGTGTCCCGTCACTGACCAGACGGGACTCCGTCTCCCCCACCCAAACAGGCGGCGAGCAGAGGAAGCCCCCCGCCAGCCTCTCTGTGAGCTGAGGCGCGGCACCCGCTCCCCAAGCGGAGGCCGCGACGCCGTACTGACCTCTCGGCCATCAGCCAGGGGTTGAAGGCGCCCACGGCCTCGTGCGCGGTCGCGCGGAGATACTGCTCGAAGCGGCTGCAGGCGTCGCGGATGCTGCGATGCATGCCCGGGGGCACCCGGAGGGCGGTGCGGCCTTCCTGCCGCAGAGACTCTTCCGGAAGGCGCGGAAGGGGAGCCTCCCTCTTCTCAGACTCCTCGCCAGCGTCCACACTTGCATCCAGGGAGCTGAGGGGACAGGTAATAACCGGCGAGCTCAGATGGCCCACGAGCAACAGCGTGCCGTTCCTCCCACCCGACGAGCCAGGGCTCGTCTCTCTCTCTCCCCCTGAGCAAAGCCAACACCCCCGCGGCCCCGGACGCCCGCCCCGTGCGGGCATCGCTGTTCCGCACGCCACGGGGCTCTGGGGGCAGGTGTGCCACGGGATCCGCACAGCCGGGCGGTGCCAACCCC
>NC_064814.1:57830616-57863537 GCF_023721935.1 Panthera uncia
CCCCCGCCCCGCCGCCCCCCCCCCCCCCCCCCCCCCCCCCCCCCGTAAACACTGCCTCCAGCATGGCGTTCACCGGCCCGTCTTACGGCCTCGCCGCTTCACCGGGCCTCCCTGGAGCTCGGCGAGATTGGGCCCCAGGCCCCGAGAAAGGATTTCCTCGTCTTGAGGGAAGCAACGGACTCGGGCGTCTCACAGCACCGGAGGCCGAAGCAGCCTGGGCGCCACTTACTTGCCATTGCGAGGTCTTTCCAACACGATGCTCGCGCCCGGGTCTTTGCGCGTGGGGCTCTTTGTGGTCCCGACTGGAGGAGGAGAGAGAGGCCTTTCACCTACCGCCGGGAGCGTCTGCTCTAGAAGAGAGGCACACAGCGGCCGCAGATAAACACCAGCCCACGGGCCCTAGAGCCGCCCCAGTGGCCGGCCCGTGAGGACGCCGCTCGCACCTCTCCCAGCCTGGCGGCCGGCAGCGCAAACACGCTTGTTTTCAAGGAAAAGGTGAATTTAAAGGCACGACGAGGAATCAGTTTTAAGAAACCACGGGCTCCTGGGGCGCCTGGCTGGCTCAGTCAGTCAAACGTCCGACTCTTGATTTCAGCTCAGATCGTGATCTCAAGGTTCTTGAGTTCGAGCCCTGGGTGGGGCTCTGTGCTGTCAGCTCAGAGGCTGCTTGGGATTCTCCCTCTCCCTCTCTCTGCCCCTCCCCACCCCCTCTCAAAATAAGTAAACGTTAAAAGGAAAGAAAAGAAAGGAAACGACGAGCTCTTCTGGAAGCATCCGTGACCTCTGAGGACACTCCGGGAAACGGTGGGTGCCAGGCTCTGTGGGCACTGATTAGGTCCGGCCACCTGTTCGAGGAGTCTGAAGGGGTTGGGGTCGTTTTTTAACCTTTTAAGGGGTTCATTATGGAGGAAGGAAAAAAGCAGTTACATCTCAACCCTGACTCGTCCCCGGGATGAGTTTTTCGCTGGCAGAAACCTGCACGACGACGGTGAGCGTGCGAGCCCAACTGCACTGCGGGCTTGGCGGCTCCCGTGAGCGGTGGGTTATTTATAAACTCAAACGAATCAAATGCACTTCGGGCACAGAAGAGAACGTGTCCTCAGGCAAGGAGCGTCCGTGAGTCCAACCACTTCCCCCGATCCACACGAACGTGCCTGCGATTCCCACATCAGTCGGTTTCTGTAAACATAGGACTAAAAACGGTTTTCAATTTTTCACACACCGAAGAGAGAAGATACGGGAGTAGACACCGCACTCAGCAAAAGCCAGCTCTAAATTTGGTTTTGTGGTGCAACCGAGCAGAGCGCCAGACTGACCAGAAACAGGATTCTCACTGGGATGCAAGCATCCAGACCCTGATCTCGGCTCTCAGGTCCCACAGAGCGCACTGGAAGCCATGCGGTCATCAACGTGACTGGTGATTTAAAGTGTCCCCGAGAAAGGAACACGGAGCCCTTGATAAGCCGGGCTTCTGCACGAGGCAGTCCCGCTTCTGGGCCAGGGGCCCAACCACGGGGCGACCCCTGCCCCTCCTGTGCCTCTTCTGCTCCCACACGGCGGACTCGCTAGTAAGCGGTGGCTGGGAGGTCCCCCTGCGAGGCCCGCGCCAGGCGTGCGTGGCAGGACGCACAGGGAGGAGGATAAACTCTGGCCCCAGGAATCCGCGGCTTAGCCGGAAGAGGAGATAGGCTCGCAGGTGAGGGAGCACGGGTGGGGTCGCATGACCCCCACTTCCCGAGCGTCCCCTGTCCCCTGCCCTGTGACGGTGACGGGGGTTTGGAGGGCAGACACTGCCACAAGCAGAGAGCCGAGCCTGGACAGTCACAGACAATGCAAAAGGACCAAGTCAGCACCATGTTTGGACAGCTTGTCTTTCTGCCAAAACTCGACACGCCACTTGCTCGGTCCAGGCTGACGCCCCCGGGCTCCCGTTTCGGAAGCTGCAGGGACTCGGCTCGGCGGCGAGCCTCCCACCCCGACACACGGCGTTCACTGCCCGTGCGACAGCGCTTCCCCGCATCCAAGAGGGGGACAGCCACTGCTACCAAACGTGCGTAAGTATAATTCTCAGAGGTGAACAGAAGAGCGGACGCCTTCCCAGCGACCGGCACGAGAACCCTCTGCACATGTCACAGGCACTTTTCTTCAGGGCAGGTCGCCGACCTGCGACCGGCACGAGAACAAAGGGACCTTCCCCTCTGCACACGTCACAGGCACTTTTCTTCAGGGCAGATCGCAACCCTACACACGCGAGCTAAAACCGCACAGCTTCTAGAAGGAAACGAGGCTCTCTTCTCAACTTGGGAACAGGCAAAGATTTCCTAGATCAGACACGGAAAATCTATACAAAAAAAACCGATGTTACACTTTTCAAAATTAAAGATATTTGCCTATAAAGAAATACATTTGAGAAAATACATAGGTGAGCAAAACACAGAAAACGTCTGCAAACGTCTGTGGAGACTCGTGGCTGCCGGGGAAGGGGAAGCAAGACAAAACAATTTTTAAATGCACAAAACATCTGGACACCTCACGAAAGAAGATATGCCAGTAGGTAATATCAACAAGAATCACTATTCGTCAAGGACCCGTGAAATTAAAGCCACAATGGGACATCGGCATGCGTCCATTAAAGCGGCCACGATTAAAGACCGCAAACGTGCAACACAGGACAGCGCCTCAGGGAAAGACTCGGCAGTTTTTTACAAAGTTAAACACATACCCAGCCCCATCACCTGGCAAGTCCGCTCATGTGTTTATCCAAGAGAAGTAAAAACTTACGTGAGCACAAACTTTCCATAAATATACTCACAGTACACGGGATCCCCCGTGGACAAGAGCACACGAGAGCATGTCCACAGGGGACCGTCGTGGACAAGAGTGTGCACACACACGGGACCCCCGCCCCACCCCTCCCGTGGACAAGAGCACACACACACACACACAGCATCCCCTGTTTGTGAAAATTCTAGAATTGACAACCTAGCCTGCAGTGCAAACAACACATTGGGTCCCGGGGTGGGGGTGCCGACTGGAGAGGAGCACGGGGACCCTTCCAAGGTGACACGGTGGCCCGAATTTTGACAGGAGTTTGGGTAACAAGGGCATATCCATTTGTCAAAACCCATCCAATGACACAACTAAGATCTGTGCTTTTTATTACACGTAAATTTTATCTCAAAAGGAAAAAAGGCTGTAAAGACACATGAAATCCTAGCTGCTGAGACACACGTTGCAACATTCAGGACCGTGCCTGCCGGTGCCCGGAACTTTCTCTGGAACGTGCATCCAAAAACGGGACGGACGGACGGACGAAGAGCAGACACACCATAAAACGAATGGAGGCTAGAAGGTGGCAGGTATGCGCGTGTCCACTGCCAAGGCTTTTCAACTTTCCTGCATGTTTGAAATTGTTCAGAACACAACGTGGGGGGGACACTCACCACTCTTCCCTTCCTGCGTCCACAAACGGGGATCAGCATATACAATTGCATTGTATCTTCGGCGAACCATCTCCTGGTATTTCTTCAAAAAAAAAAAAAAAAGTTTAAGTTACGAGAAAAGATTAGTTTCATTACAAAGCAGGTGTCGTGGTTCAGCAGGCCCCACTGATACAGACACGGCCAGAAATGGGGATGTGCCTGGCCAGGAAGCGAGTCAAGTTCCCGAGGCAAAGTCTAAAAGGAAACGAAGCGGTTAACCTGACGGACGGAGACCAGCACCGTCCGCGAGAACTCACTGGCAAGAGGGAGGCGTTCTGCCTGCCGCTAACTCCTGAGCCCCCAAAAGCCGGGCCGTGTGCGTCAGCAGTCTTCCCTGACGTGCAGTTAGGTCCACGCGAGTCTACAGACGGCCACGCTGGACACGGCAGGTCCCCACGTTACCCCCGAGAAGGGAAGTCGGTTCCCTGATCACTAAGTCTCTACTTAGGGGCAAATCCAGGATGCAGGCAGGAGGCAATGCTGCTGTGGGGGTCCCGAGCCCCCGGGAGACTGTACCGGCCGCGGCCACACCACTCCCAGCCTCGCTGTGGGTCAGCGCCCTGCTCTGGACCGTCCAGGGCCTGGGCTGGCTGATGTCTGGGGCTAAAACCCCAAGAGAAAAGAGTCCCAAAGCGGAGCCCCAGATGCTAAGCAGGGAAGGATGGTGTGATGTGTGAGGAGACCACGCTCGGGGCCGGAGGAGTCGAGGGGCGCAGGCTCCGGTCCCTGTGGTTCTCCAGCTGTCCGTCGGGGGCACCGCACGTTACTTCCCGAGTTCTGTGTCGGGAGGGCACTGACACTTCAACCCCATCGTGTCGAAATCACCTGGCCCCGGGCCCTACGCTTGGCTGCAGGTGAGCTGGGGGCGGCCCCTGACCTCACCTCCATCTCCTCCATGCGCAGCATCATGGTGTCCAGAAACGGGCTGTCCCTGCCGCCTGCCCCGGGGGCCCGGGCTTGCGACGCCAAGACGTCACAGCGGAGCGCGGTGCCTTCCAGACAGTCGCCCTGCTGGCGGAGGCGGCCGGGGCCCCCGTCCGCGGCCACAGCCTACGAAGCAAAGGAGGGGCGGAGGGGCGATGAGAACCAGGGGGCCGCGGGGAAGCAGCCCCGCAGCGCGTCCACGCCGCCGCCACCCCCCCGCCCCTCCCCTCCCCTCCCCTCCCCTCCCCTCCCCTCCCGTGGCCACGCGCCCGAAGCCGTCGCGTCCACACAGTCTCCACCACCGCCATTCAGACGGCCGCACTGGCCAATCACCGTGCTCGCCGTCGACGACGAGGCTCGGGGTCGCCGCCCCTGCCGGTCGGGAAACAAACGCCTTCCCTGCGCTACACCCAGACACGGCCGGTGTCTCGCGTGTCCTGTCCCGGAACACGGACCTACACGGATCTATTCCCTTCTGGTTCAACGCTCGCGTGACAGGTTCGCGACAGGCTCGCGACACCACGAGGGTCCTCATCCTGCGCCACGAGCCCGTGAGAGCTTGCCCGGCGCCTCCCGCCCTGCGTGCGCGCCCTTGACTCTCACGTGCGGCTGGAACATAGAAGGTCGGCCGGAAGCGACAGCGTCGGGCCCTGGACGGGACACTTCCGGGGCTGCGGACCCCGGCTCGACCCGCAGGACGCGCCTGCTCCGTGGTCGAGCCCCCTACGCCTCCCTCTCACCCTCGTCCGCCCTGCGGAAACGCGCGTCCGGCCTCAGAGCTAGCAGGGTGGGGCGCGCACGTGTGCCCGGGGACGTGCGGGGAACAGTTCCCGCCAGGGAATCTGAAAACCTTCCAACAGATCACAGGGGGAAATGTATCAACGGCCAATAAAGACAGAAGGAAATGCCCAACCTTAAAATTATGTACAATCAGGTGAGTAATCAATACAATAAAATTACAAAAACTCTAGAGAAAACGAACCCAGGAACTCAGGTCTCCTTAATGGAGACGCATTTGCACACGTAGCCCTTTTCCTCTGTAAGGACCGTGAATCAAGGATACCGTGTGTGGGGCACCCGGGTGGCTCGTCAGACTCTTGATTTGAGTTCAGGTCTTGATCTCACGGTTCGTGACTTTGAGCCTCGCGTCGGGCTCCGTGTCTCCCTCTTTGTCTCTCCCCCTTCCCTGCTCATGCCGTCTCTCTCAAAAATAAATATCAAAACAAAAATTAAGAAAAAGAAAAAAGAATACCGCGTGCCCTTAAAAATGATAAGGACGCTGACTGTGCCCTGATGTGGAGGCATCGCCCCAAGGTGAAGAAGCCAGGTACAGAACAGCATGCGGTACTCGTTAGCTGGGTGGTCTAACCTCTTACACTTCTGCCGAAGTGTGTGAATCTTTAGGCAAGTGCATTTCAACTTCTGATTGGGAAACAAAAAACAAAGAACAACTTGTGATTTCTGGAAAGACCCACTCCAGGCGCTCAGCGGGTGACCAGAGCGGCAGCAGACGGACGCACTACGCCAGCACCTCCGCGAGCTCTTTCCTGGCGTCGGAGGTGGTCGCGTCCACCAGGAAACCCATTGGGGTTGTATTTCACTGGCGGGGTGCCACCGGTGAAGGTCTTCTCCGCTCTAGGATGGGCCTTCTGACGGTTCGTGTCGCGGGCCCCACGGGTTCTCTACGACTTAACACGGAAAACAAGACTTCCTACAGTGTCGTGCCAGCTTCGATGAGGTTTCCTGCTCACTCTGCCCCGTCATTTACACACACAGACTCCCGGGTGCCGCGTGGGGCGGTCTGCGTGGCGCCGACGTCTAACCCCGAGCACAATTACCCCGCGTGGCTCTAACGGCCACGTCGCACCCACAGAGCAATTCTCAAGCGCCAGGCCGGCCCGCTTGCCACGCGCGGACTCGCCGACAGCGCGGGGGGGTCACTCGGGACACCTCCCGGGTCAGGCGTTCTGCCGGGAAGGGAGCGGCACGTGGAGGCCACACTGCACGAGGCACGGCCGGTGGGCGCGAGCTAAACGCAGGCCTTCCTCTTCCGCTCGGCGCAGCCTCACCTCACACGCGCCTCCGTCACCAAACGCCGGGGCGGTAAAACGACGGTTGTGAAGATCGGGCAGCGGCGGCGCGGCAGGGAGGCCCCCGCCCGGCCCCCAGAGCACACCTGCCGTGCCCTCATCGGCCCCGAGCACGCGCGGCGGGAGCCGCCGGCCGGCGCCCAGGCCCACACAGACTCGGCGGACCGGCCGGCGGCGCCCACCTGACGGCCCGAGCCCAGGCAGGGCAGGAACGGTCCCACGAACGCGGGACACAAGTCCCCCGGAGGACCGCGCGACCGCAAGACGTGCTTCTGTCTGTTCGGGCGGTACCGCCTTCTCCCCGGCCGGCTCTTCCCCGAGCTAGGCCAGACCCCGGTCGTTATCAGGCGCTCGACACACGCTCGCCTGACAGCGCGCGCCGGGCCCTCCACGCAGAGACCGCGCCACGCCCGAGCAGAGCTGGGCTGGATGGGAGGGCAAGAGGCGGCCAGCGCCCGGCCGTGGCGTGTCCTCCGGGAGAGGACGGAGCCACGGACAGAACCCCGTGGCTGCAGAGGTTGCCGTGAGCACCAGGGGGCCTGACGAGTCAGAGGAAAACCGACGTCCTGAGTAGGATCTGCCAGTGCGGTGACATCCCCACCGTGGCCACACCGGTGCGCGCACCTCGTCCGTAGGCCGGGCTGTCGCCGTGTCTGCTGGCGGCCGGTCCTTCGGAACCTCCGCTTCCAGAGAAGAGTTGACTCTCTGTTAAAACAGACAGGCACGTTTGTGATCACACAAGTCTGCGGCCCGTGTCCGTACAGATGAACTGCGACAGGAACCTCTGCGTGGACCTGCTCGTCGGCTTCGGCTACATCAGGCTCCCCGGCAATTCCAGGCACGTGTCCTCATGAAAATAAACACCACGTGTGGATCCTGGTTTTCTGGCCCTTTTCTTCCCTCAACTTTGGGAACGCGTCTCCGCTCCAGTCTCCCCAGCGATGAAACGGGGAGACGGGACGACAGGGTCACTAAGAGCACTCCCAGTCCTGCACCCCGGAGACTTCCAGGGCTCCCAGCCCCGCACCCCGGAGATTTCCGGGGACACAATAACGATTACACATTTCTTAAACCAGAGGCACAGAACTCCGGGGCCTGTTCAGGGACCCAGAACGTCATTCGTTCTGTGTAAGATCACGACAGTGTCCGTGGGCTCGTCTGTTCACACGGACGGCACCGTTTCCACGGCCGGCAGATCTGAAGGGCCACCTCCTCCTCAGGAGAGGGCAGCGTGTGCACAGACGCGGTCCCAACATCCCCTCCCTCGGGAACCAGCCAATCGTTCCAAAGCACTGAGGCGAGAGTGCCCAGGACTTCTGCGGAAGCAGGTAACCGAACACCGGAGTCACCAACAGATCTATCTGATTAGGGATGCAAATTGTCGCCCAAACTCGTTCCCCAAACTAGAAGCTCCCCTTTCTCAAAGGTGGGACTTTGTCTGTCTTCCCCTGGTCTGTCCCTCACAGACACCAAAGACCCATCAGTGGCGGCAGTGGATTGCACACTCCCGCACGGGCCTGCACGTCTGCGCGGCACCGCGGCCCCCAGCCGCCTCCGAAGCGACCCCCCGTTATTCCGGCACTTCCAAGCACGAGGAAACGAGACGCGCCGGGTTACCTGGGCCTTGACCAGGAGAGGCTTCAGACGCTCCAGAACCGCCTTCTCCACCTTGTCTGCTAACTGGGCAGCAGAGTCACTGGGTCGAGACAAAATCAAAAATTAAAATCAAAAGCAGAAGATACCCTATTTTGTGCATTTACGTACTACCCCGGGTGGAGGAAATGAAACGATTATAAAACCAAAGTGCTTCTCCGATCGTGAAGGCCACGCAAAGTCCCCGGGCGCCTCTGTAAAATGCAGACCCGCAGTCGGCCGGCGGTGTGAGGCCCGAGACTGCGTTTCCAACAAGCCCCCAGGTGGCGCGACGCGGCTGGTCCTGGACCCGCCCTGAGGACACTTCTTCACCTCTGAAGACGTACGTTGGGTTCTCGGTACGTTTTAAAAAATAACGGCTGCCTTTAAACAACCGAAGAGGACAGAACATGGAAGAAATCAAGCTAATCCTGCTCGGTCTCCAAACCCCACAATCGTGGAGTCAGACCTAAGCCCCCAGAGACAAGGAGAAGATGGAAAACAGGACAGGAGTGATGAGGAACCGAGCTGAGCCGAGAGAGCCGAGAGCACGCAAACCCCCGTGCGCCCCGCTGACCACACGGGTGCAGGGCCGGCAGGACAGGCACGGGGGGCCTGCGGGGCCGCGAGGCGAGTCCAGGATGGCGGAGAGGCAGGACCCGGGGGCCCTTCCCTGCCCGGTTCTGCCTCGGGACGTCTGGGGGCCCCTCCTCTGCACGAGCAGCCGCCAAACAGGGTGTAGGGCAGATGCCCTCCCGGAGAGAGGGGGCCCCGCAGGCCGGCTGGGCGCTCCGGGGACACCAGGTCTCGCCCTCCGGCGTCTTCTCTGCACGCGCTCCTCTCTGACCTGCCCTCAGGAAAGGCCCGAAGACCGACGTGAGGGTCCCTGGCGAGCAGTCTGCCGACGCGCCTCATGGAGTAGAGCTCGGCCGGGACGGCACCACAAGGGCAGGTCTCCGCGAGGAAACCGGCACACTGGGCGGCGCCTCGTCTCACACGGGAACTCGGTCCGGATGGACGGCGGACGGGAAAACACGGCTCAGGCCGCAGAGCAGTTGGAAGAAGACGCAGACGAACGTCTCGGGGCCCTGGCGTTGCAGGGGACCCCCGAGACCAGACACAGAACGAGCTTACGTGAAAAAAGAAAGTGGGAGATTGGTCTTATCGAACCTTGACACTTCTTCCTCAACAAGGTACCGCTAGGAAGCACACTCGCCACCGAGCCCCAGCTGCCTGACTCGCCCCGACCTTGCCCCTGACCTCCTGGGACACAGGCCCGGACCCGCCGTCTTACACCAGCAGCTCTAACCCTGGTCTGCGCTCGCCTCTCGGATCTCAGGACCGCACAGCGTCCGTCAGGGATACGTCCGTAGGGACAGACGTCCGGGTGGAGGCGATGAAAGGTGAACAGGGGTCGGGACGGCATTCGCTCTGGGGAGGAGGGGGTGGCCGGGGAGGGCGCGTGGGGACAGTCCGTGATGGCCTGTTCCTGGCTGGAGCCGCTGTCCACGCACATTTACCACGTGTGACCGCCCGAGGGACAAGCGGGCACGGTGGGCTGCGATCTGGCCATCTGGCCGGGAGATGGTGGGTAGGAGTCCTAACGCCCCGCCCCGTCGGAGACAGTCCCATCACAGAGGCTGCGTAGGGACGTACGGCCGCGGGGCCCGAGAGCGTCAGCAGGAGAATGAGCCCCTTCCAACCCTAAGGCCCCATGACTTCACTACCGGCGGGGCCTCTTTCGAGCGGGAGGGACGAGCATCCGTCCTGATGGGTGGCAGGATGCACCGTCCCAAGAGAACCCCGCTCGTCTGACCTCGGGGCGAAGTGCCGTCTGTCACGGCAGCAGAGTACCAATCTCCTCTACAAACCTCAAGAGCCCGCTCGGGCGACTTGTCTGCGCAGGGTGGACCCCGAACACCGTGTCTGTGCACTCAGCCGCGTGAGCTGGACACGCGCGTCAACCTCCTCCCGCCGAGAGCGGGGTCCCCTGGGACAGAGACGCAGGCCGGCCCCTCAGGCGGCTCCCCTAAACTGCCACCTTTGCTCAGTATCAAACTCCACACGAGAGAGATACTTCCGAGCAAAAACACCGCGTAAGGACACGCGGGCAGGCCCACGCGGTCCGGGGCGCAGGCACGCAGACCGGCCAGGGCAGGCGCGAACGCCACCCGTTCCTGCGGTCTGGGGTTCAGTCCCGCCCGCGGTCGTCCCACTAGAGCCCACGTGGAGCCGAGCGAGCCCAGCGGACGGGGCGGAAGGCCACCCGACGGTCCCGGGCCCGGGGGGCTTCTCAGGAGCAGACAGCCCGTCGGCACATCCACACGGGAAGCGTGAGCACCCCAACGGCCGCGGGAGGGGGCGGGCCGGACCGTGGCTTTCCGCACCGGAGGCAGGCTCACCTCTGCCTGTGCGCGCCGTCCGCGCCCGCGGCTTTCACCTCCTCCAGCTCCTTCAGTGTTTTGTGAGCTTCAGCGTCGAGCCAGGCGAGTCTGGAGAACGGCAAACAGTGAGACCCACCCGCCCGGACCTGCAGGCCGCCATCGCCACGGACAGGCACCCTGCAGGTGACACCGCCACCTGCAGAGGGCCCCCCGCCCGGTGCTCTGCGCAGCAACACTAACACGCGGAGGCCCTCCGGTCCGTGGGGACGCCCCGGACCGCCCACAGCTATCCTCAAGAAACTGAGCCCTCGCCGTGCTTAGGATTTCCTGTCCGACCACCAAGTGACCCTGCTGCTGTGTCTTCCAGTTCAGAGAGGCCCCCCCCCACCGCCCTCTGGAGGGCACGGTCATAGCCGAGTCACATGAAACCAGAAAGGCAGAACAGACCCCGAACAGATTCGGGGGACGGGGGGCGGAAGGGCTTCAAACCTGCCAGTCAGGGTACGTGAACAGCATCCAAGTGCTTAATGGCCCACTTTCATTTTTGCTTTCCCATAACACAGGAGCGATCTCGGCCACGCAAACAGCCCTGTTGTCACTGAGCCCCTCCAGAATGTTCTCACCTCACCCCCCACTCAAGTCCATCCCAGGGTCCACGAAGCCCAGGCCTCTGCAGCAGGGAGTGGCCGGCCCCCTCCAGCCCTTACCCTCCCGTTCTGCCTCAGACCACAGACATGCCCATCCATGACTGTACATCATGGGGCTGGGATCGTTTTGCCCCGTTTCTAGAAGTGTTCACAGAGTGCACCGCTGTACCACAGACAGAACAGGAACTGGTGGACCACTGATACACACACAATGTTTGAGTGAACGAAAGAAGAAGGATTGAGGGGCGCCTGGGGGGCTCAGTCGGTTGAGCGTCCGACCTCGGCTCAGGTCACGATCTCACGTCTGTGAGCCTGCTTCGGATTCCGTGTCTCTCTCTCTGCCTCTCCCCCCGCCCACAGTCTCTCTCTCAAAATAAAGAGGTGAAAAAAAATTATTAAAAGAAAATAAGGGGTGAAAGGGAGGCTCGCTGTCTACCCTGTACACTTGGACAGGAAAGTCGGGGGTTACGCGTTCTATAACCGGCTTTGCGCGTGTGCACACACACACACACACACACACGAAAGAAGAGTTCACTCCAAGATTTGGAAAACAGCGGCACAAACCTCATGGCTTCGTGCGCAACAGCACCTGTCAACGCACTGGCCTCCTGAGCCTCTTCCTGCTGGACAGACCGCTCTCTGGCGGCGTCTCTGGGGCCGGGCCTCACCTTCAGCCAGGCGGCACTACAAAACACGGAGAGTCACGCCCTGGGGACCCCTCCCGGGACAGCCAGCCCCGAGGACACGGATGCAAGCGGGGGCCGGGGCTGGAGGAGGAGGGAGCCGCCCCGGGATCCAGGCTCAGTGCCCACGGAGACGCTTTCCTCCGCCCCCCACACGCCACCGCGTGTCGAGTGGAAGAGAGCTAGGGGTTAGCGTCAACAAAGCCCCACTAGAACCCAGATTTAACGTGACCCAATTACTTTCCACGGTGCAGAGCGGCCCTCTCCCGCGGGCCCGACCCAGCACCGTGACCCACGCCTTCCCCGCGCTCCGCACACACCCAGGTCTCTCTGGTCTGCGGCATAGACTTCCACCGACTGACATTTTTTTGAGCTTCCACGTGAGTTCGCGGCTTTGTGCCAGGACACACACAAAAGTACGGAACTTCGAGCAGAGGGATAAACGCAGCAAAGCCCGCGGTGACATCAGGACGCCTGACTTGAGACCCCGCTCTACTACAGAAGGCGCCGGACCCTCTCCGCGCTGCCGCGTCAACTTGAAAACGAGGCCGCGCGGGCACGTGTGTCATTCACACGACACCGCGGGAGTCTCCAGGTGGGCCCATCCGCCAGGCTTTTCCCCGTCACCTGCCGGCCTCCGGAAGGGTGGGCCCTCCTCCCCACATCCCTGCTCCACCACGCTTCCAGCAACTTCCGTCCCACGGAAAACAGACGCCGCTCTGTCCCGATCGATAGTCTCCCTCGGAGACTACTTCCACCTGACCGGACCCCGCTGCCCGGGAGGGCCCGCCTCCCCCCCCAGCCCTGCGATGGCGCCTCGTCCCTGCGTGCAGTGGATGAGGGGACGGCGGTAACGTCCACATTACCCTCACGTCCCCTGCAGTCGGTGAGATCCGTACGGTTTTGTAAGTCAGAATCTGGTCTTAGAGTTAGAATTATTTCTAAACATTCACTCATTCAGCAAAGATTTAGTGAAAGCCCCCCAAGGACCGTGAGGGGTCAGGCCCCGCGCCAGCTCTGGGAGGCATACGGCTCCTGGCCTCAGGTCACTGAATCCACCGCGTGGAGACAGGTGGGGGCGCGCCTGCGACCCCCACACGGGACCACACGCCCACGGCGGGTCGGGGCGGCCCGCTCACCCACAGCCACGGAGGAGAGAGGAACCGTCACCCTCTAGACCCAAAGCGCTCGCGTGTTTCTCACCCAGCTAAGCTTTCCTTCCTCACGGGAACCACGGCGGCCGCTCCACCAGCTGTACGTGCTAGGTCACCCTTGACCCGAGGAGGGAGAGCGCGATCACGTACCATTTGGGGGACGCTGGCGGGGACGTGGGGTTTGGAGGCACCCAGGGGGCCCTGAGGTCCCTCACTGGCTGCTGGCTCCTTTTCAGCCTGGATGACACGGTCGTGCGCTGCAGTCTGCTTTTGCCGCGGCCTCGGGGCGGCTGACGGTCCTCAGCTCTGGGGGGTCCCTGTAGGAGAGAAACATGAACCCTGAAGCCAAACGCGTATCAAAGAGGCTCGATTTAACCTCTGGCTTACGGGAGCTTCGGGCGTCCCCCCGCTGCACCAGACCCCTGACTGGAACGCGCTGTGGCAAATTTGGGGGCGGGTGCACGTCACACTGAACCCCCCAGGTGGGGGCGGGGGTTTACCGGTGGAGCCCCTGGATTTGCCACCTTTTAATATGTGTGTGTGTGTGTGTAACATACACGTATGCGTGCATGTGTGTGCGTGTACAGATGGAGTCCCTGGATTTGCCCCCTTTGTGTGTGCGTGCATGTATGTATAACGTATGTGTGTGTACATGCGTGTTGCACATGTGCATAATACGCATTGTGTGTGTGCGTGTACATGTGTGTGTGTCAGTCTAATATACACGCACGTATACGTATGCCGTCTAATAAACATACGTATCATGTGTGTATAACGTACACGTGTGTATTACGTGTGCGTGATATACACGTGAGTCGTGTGTGTGCGTATGTGTACAATATACACGTATGTATATGTATGTATATGTGAGTGCGTATATATATTTATGTTTACGTTTTTCTCTAGTTAAGCAAACACAAAGAAGAGATAATCTGCACGGTATTCTCGGTGAAGACCCTTAACCTCTGAGTCTTAGGTGTCTCATCCATAAAATGGGAGCTGCTTTCCCGTGTTTCCAGGAGGCTGGACGGGCCGCTGTAGAAGCAGCAGAAGGCGCTCTCCAGGCAAAAGCGCCGGCTGCCCTCGGGCAGGCTGGGTCCTGACCTCCCAGCGACTGCCCTCCCCCCCCCCCCCCCCCCCCTCGCCCCGGGACTGTGTGGAAAGGAGCGAGACCTGACCCAAGCCAGGATCTATCAGTCACCGTGCCTGGGGCCACCTGACCACACGCAGGGCAGGGTGGCTGTGGAAGCCCGCGCTCGCCCATCCGGTGGCAGGGACTACATGAGGGGTGGCTAGGTGGGAAGGCGGTCTTCCGGCTGGTTCGGCCACACTGCAAACAGAAGCTTAAAATGTAACGTAGCCTCAAGCCAGCTGGCTCCCAAAGACCTGCTGGAAAGCACTGACCCTTGGACGCCTTTTCCTACCGAGTGGTTAGTATTTATCGATATTTATCTTCAGCAGGAACCAAATCTCAAGCCCCTCCAATTTCACACTTCCAAAGCAGAAGCAGAAAAAACTGAATTTTAAAGTAGCCTGCCCAGTCAAGACCTCGGAATCAAATTCGTTCTGACCTCTCCAAACCAGGACGAGAGAGAACGTCTGGTGGTCACAGCAACATTAAAAACTGTTATCTTTTAAAAAAAAAAAAAATAAGGAAACACTATTGGGAGCCGAGCAAAGTCAGCTCAGCCGGGACGGTGGGCTCAGGGGCTCGGGCGGCACCGCCGACCAGCCCGTGACCGTGGCCACGCAGCCGAGGGAGGGAGCGTCCCTACCTGCGGCGGCCCCACCGGTGCCTCCTTCTTCCTGGGCGGTATGCTCCCCGCCCCGGGCCTCCAGGCCGCTGCTCCCGCTCTCGCCACGGCCACGGGCTCTGCCGTGAGGCTCGCGCTGTGGTCCGGAGCAGGAGGGGCTCCTTCCGGACGGATGTCCGCGCCCCTCACACCAAGCCCGTTCCCGTTCGCGGACCGCTGGGTCGCTGCAGGTGCTGCCCCAGGCTGACACTTATCTGCACGGACAATTCAGAAGGACAAACGGACGTGCTACTCAAGTTGATGACAAGCGAGCGTCCCCTCAGACGAACTCCAGACCTCCGGCCCGGAAACACAGAGGCGTTTTCCTGCCAAGATCACTCCTCGCCCTTGACTCCCCCGCGGACCCACACAGGGAGACACCGAGGCTCACCTCCCACGTGCGCTCCTTCCTGTGACTATAATAATGCCAGCTCCTGACAGACCCCTTCTTTGTCCTCGATCACCCCACCTGGCTACCAAACGTGGTTTTGCTAAAATGTAAATATTTAACTGTCACCTCTCAAAACTTTCACTGGCTCCTAATTTGACACAGAATCAAGTCTGAACTCCACATGACATTCAACTTGTGAGGAGAAAAGAACTAAAACCGTCTACATTGAGGGCGCCTGGGAGGGTCGGTTGGTTAAGCATCCAACTCTCGATTTTGGCTCAGGTCATGACCTCACAGTTTGGGAGTTCGAGCCCCAGGCTGTCAGCGCAGAGCCTCCTTGGGAATTCTCTCTTTCCCTCTCTCTCTGCCCCTCCCCTGCTCACTCTCTTTTTCTAAATACATACATACATACATACATACATACATAAATCATACGTACATACATACGTACATTAAGTTTCACTTAAATTTAAAAAGAGGGGAGGGCACCTGGCTGGCTCAGTCGGTGGAGCATGCGACTCTTGATCTCAGGGTCTTGAGTTCAAGCCCCACGTTGGTAGTGGAACTTACTTAAAATTAAAAAATTTACGGGGCGACTGGGTGGCTCAGTCGGTTAAGCAACCAACTCTTGATTTCAGCTCAGGTCACCATTTCACAGTTTGTACCTCCCTCCAGCGGGGGACCCTCCTCCACGGGGGACCCTCCCTCCAACGGGGCATCCTCCACAATGGGAGACCCTCCCTCCAACGGGGGACCCTCCTCCATGGGGACCCTCCCTCCAACGGAGCACCCTCCACAATGGGGGACCCTCCTCCACAGGGGACCCTCCTCCATGGGGGACCCTCCCTCCAACGGGGCACCCTCCACAATGGGGGACCCTCCCTCCAACGGGGCACCCTCCACAATGGGGACCCTCCCTCCAATGGAGCACCCTCCACAATGGGGGACCCTCCTCCATGGGGACCCTCCCTCCAATGGAGCACCCTCCACAATGGGGGACCCTCCTCCACAGGGGACCCTCCTCCATGGGGGACCCTCCCTCCAACGGGGCACCCTCCACAATGGGGGATCCTCCTCCATGGAGGACCCTCCCTCCAACGGGGGACCCTCCTCCACGGGGGACCCTCCCTCCCCTGTGGGGAACCCTCCCTCCCCTGTGGGGGATCCTCCAGCTTCCCACCCGAGGATGCGGTTGGCTTGCTACTGGCTTTGGGGGTTCAAGTGCACCCGCTGTGGACCAGACACGCACAAACATTTCAGGACACATACCAGCAAGAAGCCTGTCTGCCCTGGAAGGTTGTCGCGCTTCCTGCAGAAGTATCTCCTCTGCTAGGGGAGGTCTCCTCTCGCCTTGTGGCGAAGAACTCCGCCGTCTCTCCAAGGCCCTGTGGCCACCAACGGGAAACCTGGTCTGAACTTCCGGGAAACATTTCTTCACCTTTTTTGGTGACAGTTTCTTTTCCAGGAGGGCCTCCAAAGCCTGCCGCGAAACCAGCGTTCTCTTAGTGTGTCTCACAAAAGTCTGCCTGCTGATCACAAAACTGAAAGCGAGGTCTCGGATAAACGTGCCGTTAAACGGCCAACTCTCATGGTCGTCCAATTGTTGCTTAACTTAATCTGAAAACTTTTTTACTGAGGACATCTGTCTAATCAGAAGGATTCTGCACGTTCTTTTACACGTTTAGTTCGCTAAAACCAACGGCAAAAAGATAAAGAATGTGACTACTTTTAAAGGCAACCAAATCTTAAAAATAAGGATCACCACATTTAAGAAACTAACCCTAGTCTTCAGAACATAACGCTTTACAAGCCTTTTAATTCTCAATAAACATCTCATACACTCCAACAGTATTTTCAGCGTGCAAACGAACCGCATTTTATATACGTTTCCATCAACTACTCCACATGCCCAGCGACCTCGGTCACTCACCCACCCCAGGGGGAGGACGCCTGTGCCCCCTTCCTAAAAGGGACGCACGCTCTCCTGAGCGCCCCCACCCATCGCCCGGTCCGGACGCATCGGGCACAAGTGAGCATGGCAGGGAGACGTCCTCCGGGTGGCAGCGGGCCGAGGGACGGCGCGGCTCCTCAACGAGACAGAAGGAACGTCCCGCACCACCGAGGAATTCCAAAGTCGGAGTGGGCGGACATCGTGTTTAGGAAAGGTTAGGTTCCGGTACCCCTGCAAAGTCGGGGGAAGCACCGGGTAGCCCCTTGAGGCCCTTTCCAGAATTGTAAACACGTGTCCTCCGAGCAGATCAGCGTGGCCAACAAATGTTTCTAGTGGGCAGAGCACCCGTGGCCTGCCACGCCGTCCGCAGGTCTGAGCGTCCCAGAGCGAGCTCTCCCTACACCACCTGCAAACCACACGCACCGTGCCGGCTGCCGCAACGGTCAGGGCAGAGGGGCCACGAGGGCCACCGAGGGCGTCACCCACCCGGAACTCCCCCTCCAGCGCCCCCTCCCTCCCAGGTCACACTGACACGGAGCTCGCCTTCCGTCTGTGGGCGGACGTGCGGGGCAGTGAGATCCCGCCGGCATCTCGGTGACCCGTCAGCAGGACACGGGGCTCCGGAAACCCCTGCAGCCCACGGGCCGCGTCAGGGACGGGTGGCAGGCTCACGTGGTGGCACTCGGCAAGCTTCCGAGGGCCACGAGGACGAAGGCACTGTCACCGGCAACCACGCAAGACCCTACCCCATCCTGACTCGCACCTGCCGGCTGTGGTTTCCAGAGGTCTCCAGCCACAAGCCTCGAAGCTGTGCGCTCATAGACAAGTATTTCTTCTTGCCCCAAATCGACCTTTCTTGCCAATTTCTTCTTGCCCACTAGCTGCCCGCTGGTGCCCTCCTCCAAGCACTGACAGAAGACTGCTGTACTCTCTCCTTTCCTGTGCCAGTAAAATTCTTTCCCGGATGGCGTGGTCAGGGAATGGAGCGCTCCGGTTAATCAACGGACCCGGTTAACGGTCGCTGTGTATTCTATACCGAGCCGCCCGTTCTCAAACAAGTGAAATGCAACTTTACAGACCAGACTGTAAAAGCCACAAAATAAAAACGAAGGGCTGCCCCCGTCCTCTGCAAGGCTTCACCGCTAGGCGGCCGGTCTGTCTGGTGGTCCCTGTGAATCCCAACGAAACCGGGCGATGGAAAACATCGCTTCCCTTAGACGCAAAGCCCTCTGAACAAAACCTGGAGTCCGCTTCGTACCTCGATTTGTCGCAGGATGTCTATGACCACCTCGGACACAGAGGAGTCGGCGTCCAGCTTGGCGGAGCAGAGGGAGAGCTGGCGAATGAGGCCGCCCAGCTCCCTGCACCGGGCAGGGAGGGGCCGCTCCCCGCGGTCGGCCAACTGGGTCACAAACACGTGCAGGGCCCGGATGGCGCTTCGGTGGGCAGCCGCCAGCCGGGACATCGCCCACGACTGGCGAGGGGGGACAGATGGGAAGTTATTTCGAAACTCAGAACTTGTCAACATTAACCCACCCTCACCGACATTTACGGCCCGTCTTCCTTCTACAGACAACTGTTTCTGTTGTGAAACTTCTTCACGGTAAAGGGGATTAAAACGTTGAAACCTTCTCTCATGGCAAAGGATCTTTTCCTTCCTATTGTCAGTTTCTTACACCAGCAGCAACAGCAACAAAAATCTATTTTCAGACTCTGTTCCTTGGAAGGCGACCCCGAATTCAGAATATTTACTCTGCTCGGCCCTCACTAAGGCTCTGCAAGCGAGCGCAGGGTACCCACCAAACACCGGAGATGCATTTACAAGGAATAAAGGTCAACCACACCAATCCGCAGCCTACCTTCTCGGTATGTTTAATCTTACGTGGACTCAATTTATCCAATTCTTCCTGGATTTCTTTCACCTGTTTCATAAAGGGGGAGAAGTGAAAACTCAGTATCTTTCCACACGTCTTTTTGGTAAAAGAGGACACAGCATGTCTTGTCCAACTCCGACCACTGTTTAAATCACGGCCCTTGAATTCACACAAGGCTCTTCACTCACGTACCCGGAGCAGCGCCCCGGCTGGGAGCCCCAGGTGGTGAACACAGCACGGTGCCCACCTGCCACCCCAGGTCCCCGGCATCGCGGGAACATAACGTGAAGGAGCGAAGGTGGAGGCGGCCCTGGAAAGGGGGGAGGGCCACGCCAGAGCGCGGGGTCCACCCTGTGCCTCAGAGAGCTCCCACGGGGTCAGATGCGTGTTCCGGAACAATCTCTATGGCGGCAGTGTGGGTTGAGGACTGAAACCAAACCCCAGAAGAATACAGAGCAAAATCAGACTAGGGCACTTCCTTTCAATGAAAACATCCAGTTTCTGGTTCAAGCAATAAAGCCAACATGGGACTTAAGTGACCGGAAATGCAGTAAAGGTGGATTAAAGAGTGAGGCACTGAAGTTAGAACAGACATTTAAGGGGCGCCTGGGTGGCTCAGTCTGTCAAGCGTCTGACTTTGGTTCAGGTCATGATCTCAACGTTTGTGGGTTCAAGCCCCACGTTGGGCTCTGTGCTGACAGCTCAGAGCCTGGAGCCTGCTTCCGATTCTGTCTCCCTCTCTCTCTGTTCCCTCTGCCACTCGTGCCCTGTCTCTCAAAAATAAATAAATGTTATGGGGTGCCCGGGTGGCTCAGTTACAACACAGAACTTCGGCTCAGGTCATGATCTCGCGGTTTGTGGGTTCGAGCCCCGCGTCGGGCTCTGGGCTGACAGCTCGGAGCCTGGAGCCTGCTTCGGGTTCTGGGTCTCCTTGTCTCTGCCCCTCCCCCACTTGTACCCTGTCTCTCTCTCAAAAATAAATAAACATTTACAAAAACAACAACAACAGATGTTTAAAAACAATCTAGCTGCAACATAAAGAACGTGAATGTCTGTTTATCGCCACGAAAGGCATCCCGAGACCCTCAACACGGCCCCCGTTCCTCACCACTGGGTGAAGACAACCAGTGTTTACTGTTACGGCGTGTGCAGTGGGTCACAGACACGAGATTTCCTCTCGGGCTGCGGCTTGTAGCTGGGACGGGGGCTCCAGGGTACCTGACCGGCCTGTGTCCACAGAAATACGTGCCGTACAAGCACTGTTCTCCGGGGAAAGGACTCAGGGCTTTTACTGGATTCCCAAGAACCCATGACCCCAAAAAGCCAAAAACCGCTAAAGAGTTGGGCCGTATGCACGTAATACACAAACACACGTAAAGGCAGGCGGCAAAAGGAAGAGGAGTCATGTGTCCGCACGTCCAGGAGATTCGGCCTCACAAACGACCCAGTGTGCTAGCGCTCCAGAGACGGTGGGGCCCTGGCGGCCGGCGCCCCCACCCTCCGCACCTGCTGCTGCAGGGAGTACAGCATCCGGGCACAGCGCACGGCCTGTTCCTGCCTCCTGACGCGGGCTCGCTGCTCCTCATCCGGTTCCAAAGCTTCTTCCGTTCTATCTGCAAACATCGTTTCCCCGAAAGTGGATTACTCACTACAGATGGAAACTTACAAATTTTTCAATTATTCCCAAAGATGATACAGTTGGAGACCTCTGCTTTTATTAAAAAAAAAAAAAAAATGGGGCTCCCATAAAACACTTTTCACCGGCCAAGAAACGAGGACCGTGCGGGCGTGTGCGTAGCTCACGCACGGAAGAGGCGTGAAGGCCTCAGAGCAGGCCCTCCACGCGGAAAGGACCGCAACCAGACCCCAGTGGACAGTCTACGCCACCGTGAAGCGTCACTTACCGCTTTAAAATTCTTCCTATCGAGCCAAAACCTGTAATGCTTTCTAATTTCTCAAAAATCCTTTATCGGCTTATTTTTATGCTTGACAAGATTCCTTTGACACTTTCTCATCCTGAACCTAAGAGAGAAATCTTCGCACCGACACAGTAAGGCTGCTGGGCTGCCCACAGCCTTCACACGCTGCTCACGGAGCACACCCTGGTCCACCGGGCACTCCACGTCCTCCAAACACGGGCTCAAAGACTCTTGCTTCTGGAAGATTCCGAGGGGCATGCAGGCATCCCTTCCTCTAGACGCGGTTCCCAAATACGTTCATCCAAAACCAGCTCTTCCACAAACTCCAGCACACAAAGCCGGAAAAGCAACGTTTTCCTCGTCCAAGTGTAGTTTATGAACTCAAGTATTCAACACTTACTCACCAAAAAGCCAAATGACAAAAAACGTTCATTTTCAAAAACGCAAAACTCTGAAATCGGGAGTTGTAGATACAGACACTGTCTCCCGGGAGCCAGACCGCTTGGGTCTCGTGTGGGCTCGCAGCACGGGCACCGTGGACGTAGGGGACGGCATCCGGCTCAGGCGGGGGGGGGGGGGGGGGGTTAATGGAACAGCCAGTGTCTGGCCACACCTGGGAAGCACAGCAGGGCATGTCACAGCCCCTGGAGGGACCGGCGGACGGGGCGAGCTGCTCCCAGTCCGCAAGCAAGTGCACACACCTGATTCAAGTACGCACTGTAGGTTTTTGTACCTATTTGCTGTCGATTGTGGTGACGTTGTCGCTATAGTTTAGAAGGTATGGGGCGCCCGGGGGGCTCAGTCAGTTGAGCGTCCGACTTCGGCTCAGGTCATGATCTCACGGCTCTTGAGTTCGAGCCGTGTCGAGCTCTGTGCTGGCAGCTCAGAGCCTGGAGCCTGATTTGGATTCTGTGTCTCCCTCTCTTTCTGCCCCCTCGCCCACTCATGCTCTGTTTCTGTCTCTCTCTCTCTCAAAACTAAATAAACGCTAAAAAAAAAAAAACAACAAAAAAAAAACAAAGAACGTAAGGACTTGCGACAACCTGAAATGTTGAACTCAAAAACAAATGAGCAAACACCCGACTCAGTCCCTCCCCGGGGCTTGGGGAGCTCTCTCTAGTGCCCGCGTCAGGCCGTATCATCAGAGCAGGGCCCTGTGGCTCTGTCCCCCAACAGCCCGGACTCCGCCAGAGCCCCGAGCAGCAGGAGCGCTGTTGAGCTGGCGCAAGGGTGTCTGAACCGCACCCGGTACCGCGCTCTTCACGGAGACCGCAGGGGGATGTCCCTTCTGGCCCAGGACAGGCAGGAACTCTTTTCCCCACGCAACTGTGTTTTGTCTCAGACCCTGTAAATTCTGCAACTGTTACTCCCCCGCGTCCCCCACCGTTAGCCGCCCCCATGGAAGGTCAGAAACAAGCATCACTTTTCCTGGCCACAACCTCCTCAGCGACGTATCTCTGTTCTAGCGCATCCAATCACAGCTGGTTTTGTAAGAGGCACCTTGACCCCCTCCTGACGCGCACACGAGACGTGCACGGAGTCACCTGCAAGGCCCAGGGCCACAGCGGACCCCGAGCGGATCCCAGCACCGGCTCCTCGAGCCCCTGCAGTCACAGCAGCTAGCACAGCCCTAGCCCTCGCGCCCCAGGCAAACGCGGGGCGAAAAGAACACTGAAGAGCTGTGGAACCGGTCTGTGACGACCACGCACCCTCCCTTGTGCCCGGTGGTCAGCGGTCAGACGTCCCACACGCCCCAGCCCCGTCACGGCCACGTTAAAACAGACTTTGTGGAAATACGCACACATCACGCTCCTTGTTCAACAAAGCACAAACAATTTTGCCAGAAGGGCTTCTGGATGAAGAAGGGTCGCCTGCATCCAGGAGCAGGAGGACCGCAGGTGGGGGGGGTGGGGGGTGGACAGCAGGGGGCCACCTGCAGGAGCGAATGGCCCAGGGGGGCCTCTGCCAGGAGCAGGGGCCAGGCCAGGGCAAGGTCGCCAGGAAGAAAGCCCTCCCGCGCGGTCCAAGTCCGCGTGCCTTGTCACCGGTGCTCAGGCTCCCGGGGGCGGGGGTCCCGAGGGAGTGTGTGCTACCCCCCCGCTCTGGGCCTCCCATCCAAGTGATGAGCCCTGTCGCTCTCACCTCTTTTAATTACTTCTTCCATTCTACGGACGCAAGTGGTCAGCTCCTCCTGGAGTCTCTGCACCCCCAGCAGGCCCCGCGGGCCACCCGTCCTGGCGTGCGGCTGGGGCCCCGGCTCCAGGGCGGGGGGCTGCCCCGGCCGCGGGGTGCACAGGTGAACCTTCGCACCCGAGCAGGAAGCTCCCCGCCCGCACGTCTCGTGGCTGCAGTGACACATTTCCCGGCTCCTTGCCTCCTTCCTCTGCTCCCTGTGCTCAGGCACCTTGTGCTCGGGGTGTCCCCACCTCTGACAGGTTTGGGGCTCGCTTCTGAGACGCTGCTGTCTCACGTGCTGTTCGAACTGCCTGCGTCTCACGTCCCTCTTGGCCAGGTGGACGGCATAGCTGAGCCTCTCCTCGGAGATGACGGAGAAGGAGGCCGAGCCGCTCACGTCGGGCCCGGCTCTGAAGCCCGGATCCCCGCCACGGTAGGACTCGCCGTACGAGTGCGTCAGTTTCTCGATTCTGATCGCGTCGGGGCAGGAATAGCGCGCGGCCAGGTTGCTGGAATGTGCAGGAACACTCCTGTTGAACTGCAGCTGGTTCTTAAAAAAAAGGCAAACAAAGGTGGGAGCACGTGAGAACACACTGCGCCACGTGGGAGGGTGTGCTCTCCCCACCCGAGCGTCCCTGCTGAGACGCATTCTCCTTGTGCGTGGACGGAAGCGGCCACCCTCGCACGCCCCCGGCTCCCCCGTGTCCCCGCCGCTGCCCGGCAGCACGCGGGGTCCTCTTCCGAAAGGCAAAGCCCCACGCGGCGGCCGGAGAGCCCCTCGCGCCCTGGTCTCTGCCTCGCCTCCAAGCGCCAGGTTCCGGGAGAGGTGCCGCCGTCCATGCTGAGCCTGGCCGACGCCGCTGTGGACGCCCAGCCGCCCACCTGCTGGCCGCGCCACCCCGCCCTGCACCTCAGCACACCTGGTCCCCACGGTCCCCGCACGCCGCCTACGCGGGCTTCAGTTTTGGTCAGTTTTAATCCTGACACAAGCGAGTTTTGTTTTGTCTTTCTCTTAATGAACACGGGCACTTCCGTAGCCTACTGTTTGCATTATTTTCCATGGCTGCGCTTTCCAAACTCCCATGAATGGCCTTTTCATGCTCAGCTGAGCTGTAACCCTATTAACCATTTACACGGTTCTCATTTTTCCACCAACGGACACGTTACTTCCACTAATATCGCCACGCATTTATTTTCTCTCATTTTAAAGCATTTCCTACCGACGAAACACCTGTTCTGGGATTACTGAGTCAAGGGGAACGAATGATTTCACAACCACAGGCCCCATGCAGCCAACGGCCCCGAGGGTCTGCGCACACTCCATGATGCCTTTAATCTGGGGACGGCCTCTGGGCTCTCGTGACAAAGTGCACACGTGTGATCACGTGACAAAGAGTCACTTTCAAACAAACCCCCCGTAGGGGCGCCTGGGTGGCTCAGTCGGTTAGCGCCAACTTCGTCTCAGGTCATGATCTCCCAGTTCGTGGGTTCGAGCCCCGCGTCGGGCTCTGTGCTGACAGCTCGGAGCCTGGAGCCTGCTTCGGATTCTGGGTCTCCCTCTCTCTCTGAACCTCCTCTGTGCGCGTACTCTTTCTCTCTCTCAAAGAGAAATAAATACTAAAAAAAATTTTTTTTAAACACCATAACCAAAATCAAAGAGCTGAAAAATTAGAAGAAAAGTATTTATAAATACAAAGGGTCCCCTATATAAACACATGTTTAAAAGGGAGGTGAAAAAAGATCAAAACAGTAGGAAATGGGAAAACACAGGAGCAGACCAATTATACAAAAAGATACAAACATGACACTGTAACATAGGAAAAGTTGGTCAATCTCATAAAAACACAAATTAAAAACACACTGAACCAGCAGCCGACTGCAACAAGGGAGAGGGGAGGCCGTGCTGTGGCAGGTACAGCTGTGGGCAGGGCCCAGCCCCAGGGACAGGCCCACAGGCGCTCCCCCCCCCCCCCCCCACACTGGTGACAGGGGGGTCCCCGCACGGCCCCGGGGACAGGCCCACAGGCGCTCCCCCCCCCCCCCCCACAGCCACCACACTGGTGACAGGGGGTCCCCGCTGGTAACTGCAAAGTGCGGAACCCACCTGAAGGTCCATGTAGGAGAGCGGCCGAGTCAGCTGGGAGCACTTCGAAGAAGGAAGAAACAGTGAGCCTCCGCGTGCACCCCTCTCTAAACCCCAGCAGGCGGCGCTGAGACACCCTGCTCCGTGCAAAGGGCCGGTGCACCAAGACGGTCCGTGACTGCTACCCTTCGAGCGGGGAACGGATGCGTCATGACAGGACACACGTGCGTCTGATCACTTGTGCCAAGAAACCTAGGAACGGAACATCAGAGACGGGCTCGGTCAGGTGTGTGCGTGGGGGGTAGGAGGGCGGGACGGAGGAGGTGCGGGAGGGGATCACACTCTCCGACGCCTTCTGGCGCCGGCACACGGGGGGCCCGCTAACACATCACGTGGAGGAGACAGGGAGGCAGGAAGGGAAGGAACCAAACCCGTAAGGATAAAGGACAACCCTGAAAAGGAATACTAACAGAAACCCGTGCGCCAAACTGAATTTCTAACGAGTAACATAACCACACGACAGTGAGGGGTAAGAAAAATTAACCTGAGTAACTAGGTTATGCAGCCTCGGGTTAAAACGATGCTGAGCTCTTGAGGGCGGGGCTCTGCCTGGGGAGGCACGGACCGGATTGCGGCAGGGAAATCCCTGCACGTTCTGAGACCGAGCAGACACACGTGGATAACTGGGGTGGATGACAGGAGTCACAAATGGGAGGTGCCGGGCTGCCACGGACGGCGTGCGTGTGAGCTGGCCCGGGCTGGGGGGCGGGGGAGGCGGGGTGCACCGCCCGTGTCGGCCCACGGGTACGGACGCCTGTCCCCACTTCTGTCCTCCGGGACGGCCTCGCACGAGAGCCCCCGGGAATCAGTGTGCCTACTCAGTACCCACACGTGAGTTCTAACTTCCATTCTCCACCAGAGGGAGGAGGATGGCCAATTCCGGGGCTGGGACAGGGGAAAAATATGCTGGCCCCGGAACGCCTTTTTATACCAAATGTGGCCACAGATCGACAGAGACGTGTGAAGGGGCGGCGGAGTCAGCCTGGAGGGGCTCCCACTTGGCCAGGTCAGGGCCCTTCTCAGTACCCTCCCGGACACAGCCAGGCTCGATGAATCTGCTCTGATACCAAGAGGTCAGTCACCACGTAGCAACCATCAGGGCAAAAACTACCAATGAAGGCCGAACGAGGAGATCAGTCTGGGGGTGAAAGGGTGTGAACAAGGTCTCAAAGTCAGACACCCCCAACTACGGAAGGTGAACGGGCCAGCGACTTCACGGGGGAAGCCTGGCGGGTGCCACCGTCACCCTCACCCCGGGGCTGGAGTGAACACTGCCGGGTGGGGGACTGACGAGGTCGACACGCGTACCTCCCAACGGGACACACGAGGACTCAGCATCACATTGGGGTTTTCCCGCCACACGTGTGTAACCCGAATGTCACTAGGAAGGTCGGGCAAACCCAAACGGATGGAAAGTCGCCCAATAACTGGCTTGCATTTGTCAACAATGTTGATGTCGTGAAACACAAAGTCTCAGAAACTGTTCGGACCCGAGGAGCTAAGCAAACATGATGAGTCCCGCAGCTCAGTGACCCTGGTTCCTTTCACTGTAAAGGACATCATTGGGCCAACTCAGAAAACCTCAGGACGGCCTGAACATCACATGGCAACACTGTCCTAACGTGTACTTCTCGATTTCCATCACTACGTTATGACTACCTAAGAGGAGTCCTTGTCTTCAGGAAATACACACCAAGTCCTTAGTGGTAAAAAGGTATCGCGGCTGCCACTTGTACTTTGCCAGTTTAGAAAACGTGTGTGCATGCGCGTGTAGATGTGTATGTGCGTATGTGTGAGCAGGTGTGCATGTATGTGTGTGCCTGCAACACGCGTGTGTAGGGAGGGAGAGACAGAGAATGGAGGGAGGGAGGGAAAATGTAACAGAAGTGTTAGCATGTGGGGAGTCCGGGAGCAGGAGCAGGGCACCCAGGAATTCTGGGTACCGTCACTGTAACTTTCCTGGGTGAAAACCACACGGAGCTATTACGCCACGCCCACCAGAATGGCCCTGATGAACACAAACACCGCCGGGCTGGCAAAGGGGCCGGGGTGCCCATCGCCGCAGGTAGGGACGGGCAGCGGCACAGCCCAGGAGAAAGGTCCGCTGGTTTGTTAGAAAACTAAACGCACCCCTGCCTTGTGACCCAGCGATCTCACTCCCGGGCATTTACACAACAGAAGCGCAGGCATGTTTACAAACGTGTACAAGAATGTCCACGGCAGCTTCATCTGTAAAAACCCACACGAGAGGTTGGAGTGTTTGTTACAAAGCAACAGACCACGACCCACGTAAGGACAGAGAGAGGGTCACACCCACTGAAAGAAGCCTTACGTGAAAGAGTACGCGCGATCTGGTTCTACTTAGAATGGGCAAAACTAACCCACGGTGGAAAAACCCAGAATGGCTGCCTGCGAAGGGTAGGAAGGGGCGTGAGAGAACTTTCTGGAGCCATGGAAAAGATCTCTATCTCGACAGAGGCACGAGTGACACCTGTGTACACGTTGGTGGAAACTCAGCAAACGTGACAAGATGTGTGCATTCTGAGGTATCCAACTCAGACCTACAGTTTGCACCGAGGGAAAGCGGAAATTCCGAGAGTAAGTTCCAAGAGTCAGTTCTGGAGGGCGACTCCGCACGGCGCCGGGTCTGCAGCTCACGCTGTGCATTTCAGAACGTGCGACGCGCCGGTGAGCGGATTGCGGAGGACAGACACGCAAGGAAACTAGTGGGACAGTAACGGAACTTGGGCGTTCCCTGTAGAACTCGGCTCTGCTGTGTGAAGATTTTCCGAAGTTCGCCGTTGGAGGGAAACGTATTTCGGTGGCGACCAGGTGAAGCCGGAGGGTAACTGGTCATTAAGTGACGTGACGGAATCACCTTTGTCCATTTTCTTAGGTGTGATAGTGCGTAAGCAGGAGTGTTCTAAAACGCTTAGCAGTGGCGTGTGCTGACGGCCGCAGCTGGCTTTGAAACGGCTCCCCAAACACCGGAGGGCAGAACAGCGCACGCCGCTCGAAGTGTCAGGTCTCGAAGGTGGTTTAAAAGGCGTTGGCCGTCTTTTTCTTGCAGCTTCTGTTCCAAACGCGTCGCGCTAAAAACCTGAAGACAAGACGACAGAAGTACCTGGGTCTGGCGCTGGCTGGTCACTCCTCCCGTCCAGTGGGACGCCAGGCTAGATGAGCACGGCGGGGAGCCGGCCTGCCCCGGCCCGTTCCGTCAGAGGGCGGAGCGCTGGCGAGAGCCCACCTAGGGTCATCGGTCATCGCCTGCAACGGGAGGAGGCTGCTTTCAGACCAAGGGCGATCAAACACCGGAAGGAGGGGACACCATGCCACCCTCAGAGGACGGTGCTCTAGAGGAGGCCCGCAGCAGCCTCGCGCTGACCAGCACGGGTGCTCCGGGAAGGTACCGGCCAGGGTCCTCCACAAAAGCGTCTTCCCTTTTGGAATCCTCCTTTCCAAGAGAACGGGGGACACACCGGGTGAGTGGCTACCCGTCGAGCCCAAACCTCAAGGGCCACCAGTGAGACGTTACTCCAGAAACGGCTCTGCCACGGGAACCAGGCAGCCTTCTGCACACAGTCCTCGTGAGCAAACCCTAGCCACTCGGCGAGGGGCGGCGTGCTCACTCCCCGGGGCTAGCTCGGCAGGGCAGAGCCGACCGGCTCCGGGCGAGGCCTCGGGGTCAGAACACCGAGATCCCTGCCAGGATCTGCCACTGAGTAGCGGAAGGGCCCCCAGACCTGCAACCCCACACCCCCCACACGCACCCCGTGAGCCGACAGCCCGGAAAGCGTTTCGTCAGGATTTGTAGGGACGTGGCCGCGCTCACCCCGCTGTCTCGGACCGCCTCCTCAGACGCCGATCACGCCTGCCTCGTGGCGTGCCGACCACACACCAGTCTCTGTTATTGACCTACTTCACGGCCAGGCCCCAGCCTTCCAGCTATGCCAGCTTCCCGGGGGGCCGGGCCCGGTCCCGCTGCTCCGAGATTCCCCACAATACAGGGTTCTGAGCAGAGCAGATAATTGAACTCAACGTCTGTTGAATTAAGCTGATTTTCCACAAACCGATTCATTTTAGACGTACTGGTGTGTTTGTGCTCTCAAAGAATCCTACAGCGAATCAATTGGGAAATCCAGGTTTAAAAAAAAAAAATCCCTAATTTAAGCTTTTGAGTAAACCCAAGGTCTGTAGACTGGATTTGCTTCAAGACAGATACACGTGTAGGAACAGAAGGGCAGCTGTTCAAGATTCCCTGTTCCCACAGCTGCAGAGACGAGAGCGACAACGAAGACGGGAGGGCACGGGGGCGAGGCAGTCCCGCTGGCTTTTGTCACCACGGTCACCACAGTCCAGGGCAGCCGCCGCAGAACCGAGGAGCCCGCAGAGCTGGGGCCGGGGCCCCTGCGGGTTCTATGTGGCGACACTTTCCCCGGAAGCCAAAGGCCTAGGACTCAGGGCTGCACTAGGGAAACACTAGGTGACCGCCTCCCCGCCCCCGCCCTGGCCCCCCGTTGCAGGATACCTCGAGTGACTGACACACACACACACACATGTACACAGAGTCCAGTGACACCCACCCCACTGTTCCCCTATACACATTCCTGGGACGCCCCTCTCTCTGCAACCTGTCCCTTCCCCACTGCTCCAGGACACCTCCTAACTTGTCACCCGACAGACCCAGGAAGCCTCCACAAAGCATCTGTCCCAGATCCCCAAGACACCCCTACGGCCTGCGCCTCCGTCTACAACCCAGGACCAACCTCCCCCCAGCCTGTCCCCTCCCAAAGAGCCCAGGACACCCCCCACCCCGTTCCCTACATGTGCTATGAGAAGGCCCCCCTCAACCTGTCCTCCCCCAAAGGGCTCCCCCGGACCCTCACTGCAGACGCTCCTCCGGCCTGTGCCCCCCCCATCTGCTGCGGGTGACCTCTGAGATGGCCGATGCCCGTCTCCTGCCCTGCAACCGGGGGCACAGGGCCTCTTGTCCCTGAGGCCGCAGGCACGTTCTCACAGCGGCTCTCTTCCCCTGGGGGCCGCGGGCAGCTCCAGGACCGGGTCCCACACCCGTGGGCAAGAGGCGCCCCCACTGCCTGTCTGCCTCCCGCCTCCCCCCACGAAGCCCCAGCTCCCTCCGCAGACGGCGTCCTGGACGCTGGGAGGCCGGCGGCAGCCTCGGCGGCTTCTTCCCCGGCACACCCAGTCACCCACACCACGGCAGGTACGCGCCCCGCTGCGGGCACCCCCACAGCCGCAAGCACCCCCAAAGGCAGGGGCACCCCTGCAGCCTCAGGGACCGGCCCGCTGGCCCTTCTCCTCCACGGGCCATCCGCAGGTCCCTCCGTCACCGGTCTCTGTCCCCACACGCCCGAGACATCCCCACAGCTGGCGTTGGCCATCATCGGCCCGGGGGCCCCCGCCGCCGTGGGCACCCCCTCGGCCCCAGGCATCTCAGCAGCCTGTCCCCCTCCCAGCGAGCCGGAGGGGCCCCCCGGGCCCAGCCTCTCCCCCGTGGGCCCAGGCATCCCGCCGCTGGGGGGCAGCCCCATCCGTGAGGGACCCCTGGCGTCTATGGGTGCTTGCACCGTGTCCCTCTCCCCCCACAGGCCTGCGACACCCCCGGGGGTGGACTCCTCCCGGACCGGCCGGGGCGTCCTGGGAGCCACGGGCACCGGGGCAGCGGCAGACGCCCCTGCACTCGGTCTCTGTCCCCAGGGTCTCGGCACACCCCCAGAGCCCGTCTCCTGCCCCGCGAGCCCGGGCGCTTCAGGACCCCCGATGGCCTGCCCCCTCTCCCACGGGCCTGGGAAAGCTGCAGAAGCCGCAGTCTCCCCCGCAGACCACGGCCCCTCGGGAGCCACGGGTAACAGGGCAGCAGAGACGCCGTCGCACAGGCTCAAGCCACCTCGAGAGCCACCGTCCTGGCACGTGGAGCCGGACACCCACATGGCGGCGGGCACGGCCGCAGGCGCCCTCGCGAACCCCCCCGGGCCGCACCTGTGCCTGGGCAGGACTGCGGCCCCAGGCAGCCCCTCTGCCTGTCTCCTTCTGCACAGACAAGACGCGTCCCTGGGGCCGGCCTCTTGACCCGCAGGCCCGGGGGCCCCCAACGCTGCGGGCGGCAGGGTCTCCTGCTCCCCCAGAGCCTGCCTCCCGTCCCACAGGCTCACAACACCCCCACAGCCTGTGTCCCCCGCAACCACCCCCGGCGCCCCCAGGGCCCGCTGCCCGTCCCACAGGCCTGGGGCAGCCCCGTAACCCGCCTGTCCTCCCAGGGCCCCTGGTCCCGCCACCGCTGCCCCCACCGGCTGCTGGGTCCCCCACACACCAGGGATGCTCCCGCAGCCCGTCTCCCTCCCCAGGGCCGCGGGCACCCCCAGGCCATGCTCCACACTCCACAGGCCTGGAGCGCCTCCAGGGCCCACCCGCAGCTCGGCAGGACGGCATGCCTCTGCGGCGTGTGCGGCTGCCCAGGAACCCGGGTCCCCTCCAGAGCCGGTCTCTACCCACACAGCCTGCCCCCGTTCCCTGAATCCTGGGTCACCCCCACATCTAGCTTCCTCTTCAACAGCGCAAGGCACCCCCACGGGCTGTCCAGTGCCCCACGTGCCAGGAGCACCCCCAGACCCCATCCCCTCCACAGCCTGTCCGTTCTGCCACGCGCCCAGGGCACCTGCACAGCTGGCTTCCTCCTCCACCCTGCCGGGCGCCCCCACAGCATCAGGCAGCACCCTGGAAGCCTGCCCCCCTCTCCATGAGCCCGGGGTGTCCCCACAGACGGTCTCTGGGCCGGGAGCCCCCGGCACCTGCAGGGACTGCCCTCTGCCCCACGGACCAGGGGCACTCCCCCAGCCCCTCTCCCTGTCCACAGGCGCGGGCCACCCCGCGGCCTGTCCTCTCCCCAGCAGGTAGGGCACCATCCCAGGCACACCCCCAGGCAGCAGGCCAGCCGCCTGTCCCCGCCCGCACAGGCCTGGGACCCTCTCACAACCCGCCCCGGGCCGGACGCCTGTGGACACTCCCGAGGCCCGGGGCATTGCCCGAGCCTGTCCCTTCACCCAGGGCCCCGTGAGACCACCCCGGCTCGTCTCCACCCAGGAGGCCCTGCCGGGGACGCCCCTGTCAACCGGACCCTCTCCCGCGGGCACCGGGTGGAGCTCCACTCTGCTTCCCTCCCCGCACCCCGCCGCCGCCCGCATAGCCTGCACCTTCAGCCACAGCTCCAGGATGCTCTCGTGCCCCATGGATCCCGGGCGGCCTTTCCGCTCACAGCCCCGGGGGCTCCGGTAAGGCGCCCCGTCCTCCTCCCCGCCGGTGCCCGTCACCCACACCGACCCGACAGGCCCCACCACCTGGGGCTCCCCCACCGCGCCGTCCACCCACACGGCCCCCGGGTCCCCCGCGGCCTCCGCCGAGCCTGCGGCGCCGGGGGTCCCCGAGGCCTCCGGCCCGTTCGCCCCCGCCGCCCCGGCCGCGTCGGCCTCCGCTCTCCTCCCCCGGGGCCGCCGACAGTCTCGCAGCCTCTCTGCGCTCACGCAGCGCGTGTCCCACGCCGAGGTCGTCGCCCGGCGCCCCGCTCCCCGGCCGCGCGGCGCCCCCGCGGCGCCCCTCTTCCCCCACGGCCTCCCGCGCCCGCGCCCCGGCCGGCTGGGCCCCACGCAGCGGCCCGCCGCCCC
>NC_064814.1:57873537-57874357 GCF_023721935.1 Panthera uncia
TTTTTTTTTTCAACGTTTTTTATTTTATTTTTGGGACAGAGAGAGACAGAGCATGAACGGGGGAGGGGCAGAGAGAGAGGGAGACACAGAATCGGAAACAGGCTCCAGGCTCCGAGCCATCAGCCCAGAGCCTGACGCGGGGCTCGAACTCACAGACCGCGAGATCGTGACCTGGCTGAAGTCGGACGCTTAACCGACTGCGCCACCCAGGCGCCCCACGTTAATGTTAATGTTCAGATTTTGATCGCTGTCCTGTGGTTACAGAAAATGTTAACATTTAAAATATCTGGGTGAAGAATACATAGGAATTCTCTTTATGATTTTTGCAGCTATTTCATAAGTGAAATTATTTCAAAGAGAAAAGACATGAGATCTGAGTCCATTAAAAAACCTTCAACTGTAAGAGAGCTCGGAGCCAGACTTGTGCAGGCGGTATAGACAGGTCGGAAGGATGAAAACCGTATATACCGCGGGGTGCCTCCCACGTCTTCATGCGCACGTAAATCACTCCCTGAACGCAGACTCTGATTCATCAGGTCTGAGGTGGGGGCCTGGGTTCTGCATCTCTAACAGGCTCCCAAGTGACAGCAGGGCTGCCGGTCTGGGGACCACGCTGAGGAGCAGGGCGCAACCCCACTGCTGTCCTTCCGAGACAACATCGGTATGATCGGCACTCCAAAGACACAGCTGCTCGTAGCTGTTGGTGCCTGAGCCTGAATGCCTTGCTCACACCCAACCTCTTTCCTTCTCATGCAGGCATCGGGACGGGGAAAGACCTGGGTCCGAAGGGCATCGGGACGGGGAAGGACCTGGGTCCGAA
>NC_064814.1:57874367-57894305 GCF_023721935.1 Panthera uncia
GAAGGACCTGGGTCCGAAGGGCATCGGGACGGGGAAGGACCTGGGTCTGAAGGGCACCGGGACGGGGAAGGACCTGGGTCTGAAGGGCATCGGGATGGGGAAGGACCTGGGTCTGAAGGGCATCGGGACGGGGAAAGACCTGGGTCTGAATACCAGCCCCGCCACTCACCAGCCGGCTGGCCTTGGACAAGGTTCTCAACCTCGGGCAGCTTTAGCTTCCTCACCTGTAACCTAAACCACCGTGACAACCAAGAGAGTGGTCTCAGGTGGCATTCGGTCAATAAACAGAACTCGGACACGCAGTGATCATCTCTCAAACTTGTAAAGACAACGCTCAGAGTAAGTATTTTCACAGGCTACAACTCTGGCCTTAACCGACAAGAGGAAGTAAGAGGTACCAAAGGAAAGTTGCCCCTTTAGATTTCGAAAAAGTAAATGAGGCATAAACGGAGAACTCAGTTAACAGCACTGATGAAAACAAGAACAGAGGAGTTGGAGTTGGCATAAAGCTCTCAGCGAGTCGGCGATGTGAATCCCTGCCCCCCCCCCCATGAAAAAGTAACAGGAACTCAAGTTACACTTATTGGAGCGTAACGTCCACCTGAAGAAGTGTGGCTGGTCCACCGCACCCTGACTGCACCTGAAGGCCTGTGTCGAGTTCCTGGCAGAACAGCGGAGGGCACGGTGGCACAATATCCCAGGGAGGGCGCGTGAGAAACGGCTGACAGCGGCTGAGAAAGCACGGGTAAGGGCTACGTCGCAGGTGCGGGTACCGGCTACCAGGGAAGCAGGACGAGCGGTGCCAGGGTCTGCACGCGGCGGCCGCCCCTCAGGTGAGCCGGCCCCAACATGGAAGGGGGAAGCCCTGCAGTGAGCAGACCCTCCAGATTCGAGGAGTAACTACAAGTCTGGATTATTATACGAAACTCTCCGACCTTTAAGGTCAGCAACTCTTAAACAAAAGCCTCCTGCGACTGGTGACACACGCCCACGGCGGTTAGCCTGCAACCTCTTGAATGCAAACATCTGAAGGGCAGTTGCCTCAAGGGGTCACAGACGGGTTCTGGATTGACTCGGGGGCAAAACTGGAGATCTGGGTTGAAGCTGCACACGGGGGTATCATAGCCCAATAAAAGGAAACACTTCCCGTCATGCAGCTAGCAAGGGAACCGGCTGTCCCTAAACAGAGCAACAGGCGCTCCCTGGAACCCTCCAGAGCGCAGCCGGCCATCCCGCCAACACTGGGGGGACACAGAACTCCCCGTGCCTGTGGCCCTGTGTCCACACGGAGTCTCCAAGTCTACATACACACACCACCTAATAAAGTCTTCACTGTGATTATTAAATAAGTGGCTGTTTATAAAGGACCAGTAAGGGAGCAAAGGGGTCCTGCAGGCAGAGAGATGCGGGCTTCAAAAATCAGTTATTAGACACAGATCAAAAAAGTGAGTTGGATAAAGTACAAGTTTGAATCATTTTCCTCTCAAATGTGTTTGTTTAAAAAAGAAAAAGACAAGAAGGGCGCCTGGGTGGCTCAATCGGTTAAGCATCTGACTTCGGCTCAGGTCATGACCTCGCGGTTTGTGGGTTCGAGCCCAGCATCGGGCTCCGCGCTGACAGCTCAGAGCCCGGAGCCTGCTTCAGATTCTGTGTCTCCCTCTCTCTCTCTCTCTCTCTCTCTCTCTCTCTGCCCCTCCCCCACCCATGCTCTCGCCCTGTCTCTCAAAACAAATATTAAGAAAAAAATTTTTTTAAAGAAAAAGACAAGGAAAAAAAAAAAAAGACAAGTTTCACTACTGCCTTCTGACTACCTAGTTAGACAAAGAAAAGGCCTGAGTTCAAGGTTTAAAGAACACAGGTCTTGCACATACGAGGCTCTAAAGAAAGACAACAGCTACAGACATGCTGCCTTTTTTTTCTTTTACAAACTAAAGGTTTGTGGCAACCCTTCATGAAGCAAGTCTGCCCGCACCATTTTTCCAACAGCATTTGCTTACCTCATGTCCCCGTGTCGCATTTTAATAATTCTCACATTTTAAACTTTTCATTATTATATTTGCTATGGTGATCTGTGATCATGACTTCCTAAAAGCTTAGATGATGGTTAGCATTTTTTAACAATATATTTTTTTATTAAAATATCTACCTTTTTTTTTTAAACACTATTGCACATTTAATAGCCTGCAGTATTGTGTGAACATAAGCTTTATACACTGGGAAACCGAAAAATTCCTTTGGCTTGCTTTACTGCAGGGTTCACCTTCTTGCAATGGTCTGGGACAAACCCACACTATCTGAGATGTGGCCGTAATAAGAATCAGATACGGTCACCCCCTCCAGAAAATCTTGCTGATAAGTGCCCTATGTTCTTCAGTTTTCAGCCGACGACTATGCCATTGCATTTAAAGACTGTGGGCTCGTCAGGGTCGGAAACGCAGAGAGATGGGGTGAGTGGTACAAGTCGAGTCAGACAAGACAGAGCTAGGTCACACAGAGCCTGAGCCCAGGGAAAGAGAAGGGACTCTGTTCTGCATGGGATGGGAGGGCACTGACAGGCTCTAAGCAGCAAAGTGTCCTGTCGTAACATTTTTGAAAGATCAAGCTGGCTTCTGTGTAGAAAATTATTTTGCTTCCTTTGGCTTGGAGGCGGGAGGACACAGGATGAGGGTAAGAGAGGCAGGGATGAGCAGTGAGATTGCACAGTAACCCAACTTAGAGATGAGGCGGAGAAACTAAGACGTAGAGGGGTTCAAAATACATTTTTTCCAATGTGAAACTACAAAGTCTGTTAAATGTCAGTGTCTTGGAATATAATACACTACATACATATTTAGGACTGTAAAAATTAAACTTACTTTAGATACTTGGCATATTCTGGTTCTTTCCAGTAAAGCAAGTACTTAAGATAATTAACAAAAGCTTTGTCTTTGAAGTAACCTCTTTGGGCAAGAACTGAAAGGCATAAAAACAAAAAATATATCTGTAGAGCAAACCAATCCTGGAAGTACCGATCGGTGACCCCTAACATACAGAATCTACGTATGTAAATCCCCACCACCACCACACACTGAATTCAGAACATAAGTCCCAGTCCGTTCACACACACACACACACACACACACACACACACACACACACGCACACCTGTTTAAGTGTAGCAGTGATCCCACTGAACTGAGCATACATAAAAGTAGACATTATTACGAACTGCAATTCTTCTTGTCAGAGATGTTAACAGGTACTCAATTCCATTAGGCGCCCAACAACTTACAATTAAGGTAATTGGGGTTGGCTAAACACTGCACGAATTCCAACTCCAACTGAAACCGAAGTCGATTTCCAGCATCATCTAGGACGGAATACAGCAAAAGTCACCCAAAATAAAGGTCACCATCTAGAACACTGACTTGTAGAAGAAGACGTGACTGCTGCTGAGAACGTATTTCTGCAAAAGTAAGGACACGGCGTGGTTTTCCTAAACTGGGCGTGGGGGAAGGTGGCCCTTCCCCACTAGTCCGGGGGAAGCAGAGAGCGCTCTGCTCGACAAGATCAAGTGAGGCGCTCCTCTAAAGACAAGAGCAAAAGGCGCACCCACGGGGCAGGACACCCACCACCCGGGAACCGGGACCCGAGATTTCCAGACTGATCAGCGGGAGAAGGTCGTAATAACTGCGCCTCAGAGCCCCGCTAAGTACCCCGGGGAAAGTCCAGAATGCAAGCTGCAAACGGGCCGGCGGGACGTGCGCCGGTTCGAGAAATGTCAAGGGCAGAAAGGCTCACAGTCGGGCGACATCTCACACTTAAGCACGCTCATCGGGGACGCGGAAAACCAGCGGCGGAAGGGACGGTTCAGGAGCGCGTCCTGCCGCTGGGGCCTCGCCGGGAGGCCGATGGGGTCGGCGTCCGAACGGCAGAGGTGAGAAAGAAGGAGCCGCGGACAGGAGCCCCGCCGGAGCTGCGCCGCAAAGGAGTCCCCGGGGAAGCGGGAAGAGATGTCTGGCCCGGGGCACCTGTGTTTGCTAGGGTCCCGAGCGCTACTTACCTGTCTCCATAGCGACGGCCGCGGCCATCGCGAGCAAAGCCGCTCCGCTGCCACCGGCCCCACGAGCAATTTGCCCACAGGTTCCGGAAGCGGCGGCCCCTCTTCCGGTCGCGGGGCAATGTGGGATGCGGGGCGGGGGCGGCCCCGCGCAGGCCCCGCTCTCCAGCTCCGGCTGCGACCCCGCCCCCCGGCCCTTCGCAGGCCCCGCCCCCCGGCCCCTCACAGGCCCCTCCTCTGGCTCCCGCGGGCCCCGCCCCCTGGCTCCGCGCAGGCCCCTCCTCCGGTTCCTCTCAGGCCCCGCCCACCGGCCGCGCGCAGCCTCGGGAGGCGGCGCGCAGAGGGTCAGAGGCAGAGCCGTGGCGCCGGCAGAGGGGGAGCTAGAGGAGACACGGCCGATAGGGACGTGTTTTGGAGGCAGAGCTGACATGACTGATGGACGTGGAAGGTGAGGGAGAGGAACGAGAGAACCAAGAATGAGTGGAGCGGTCCGGTGCCCGGTGGTGCCAGTTCCTGGGATGAGGGTCACTAGGGAAGACAGGTCTGGGGGAAACCCAGTTGAGGTGTGGCACGTTGAGTCTGAGATGCCTGCAAAATACCCGCAGACGCAGAGGGGCGGCGGGGTGCAGGAGGCTGGCTACCGTGACAGGTGAGGGTTGGAAGTACAAATTGAGAGCTCGTGGGTGCATGGGTGGCATTAAAGCCACGGGACTGAGTGACTGTCACCTGCCAGTCTGTCCCGCTCCTTTTATGCCCCGTGAATGGATTCGCGAGTACCAGCTGGCTGAACACCCCTTCCCCTCTCTCAGCCCCACAGGGACCTGCCACAATTTTTCCTTGCCCAGAGCCTCCTGGTGGCCACCAATAAGGGAGAAAGTTTGCACTAAAATGGTAGACAAATCTTGGCTTTCACAGGCTACTACTGCTCTTGGGAAGGTCTCGAAGGTTCATGTCCTGGGTTTTTGGGGGGGTTTTTGGCGGGGGAGGCGGGGGCGGGGGGGGGGGGGGGGGGGGGGGTGTGTGGATATCAACCTGTCATCCTAGTCCCAGGTCCTCATGGGAGGGCCAAGGCCACCTGAACCAGTAACAGTGGTTCTCCACTGGGGGCACTCTGGCCCCGCAGGGGACACTTGGCAGTGTCTGGAGATATTTTTGTCACAACTGTGCGGGTTGGAGGCTTCTGGAATCTAGCGGGTGGAGCCCAGGGATGCCAATAATCTTGCCACAATGTGCAGGACCCCACCCCACCCCCGACAATAGAGAACCACTCGGCCCCAAATACCAACGGTATCAAGGTTGAAAATTCTGAAGATTCTAGCAGCTTAGAAGGCTAGAGCGTGGTCCGTTGGGGGAAGCACCCCACTTGGAAGAAGGATTTGCTGCTGGAGAGGGTTAGAGGCAGTGGCCTCTGTCACATGTCAGGACAGGTGCTCCGAGAGAGGGAGACGTTGATTTTGAGGAGACCTTACCTGCCTGCTGTCAGTGACTCCTGTGACATTTATCCCTGGAGGGAAGGTGGGTGGGCAGTCCCATCTAGCAAGTGTAGGTGACCTTGATTCTGCAGGACCTCGCGGTGGGGTCGGGCACTGGCCATTGCCAGGCACTTTGCTAAGTCATTACCCACACCACTTCATCTAATCACGGGGCAGTGCCCTGGGCTCAGGGGCTCAGGGGCTCAGGCCAGGGGGGTGGTGTAAAACCCCAGAGGGTACCCTAAAGCTTCTGACTCATAAAACTGATGCTGTAAACTAACAATTAGACTTTGGAATTTAGTCTTTGGTGAGCTTACTAATTCTTTTTAGCGTGACAGACCATGTGCATTATATACAAACACTCTCTTAATCGTGTCTTTTTTAATTCATTCATTAATTTATTTTAATATTCATTTAGAGAGAGAGAGAGAGAGACAGAATCCCAAGCAGGCTCCGTGCTGCCAGCGCAGAGCCCGATGCAGGGCTCGAACTCACGAACCGCAAGATCATGACCTGAGCCGAAATCAAGAGTTGGGCACTCAACCGACTGAGCCATGCAGGCGCCCCAATCAGTGGTTTTTATGTTTATTATTTTTAATTTTTCTGTTAAAAAAATTTTTTTTACTGTTTGTTTATTTTTGAGAGACAGCAGGAGACAGAGTGTGAGCAGGGGAGGGGCAGAGAGAGAGGGAGACACAGAAGCGGAAGCAGGCTCCAGGCTCCGAGTTGTCAGCACAGAGCCCGACACAGGGTTCGAACTCACAAACTGCGACATCATGACCCAAGTTAGACGCTTAGCCAACTGAGATACCCAATCGCCCAGAAATCAGTGGGGTTTTTAAAATTTTTTTAATGTTTACTTATTTTTGAGAGAGAGACAGAGACAGAGAGAGCATGAGCGGGGGAGGAGCAGAGAGAGAGGGAGACAAAGAATCCAAAGTAAGCTCCAGGCCCTGAGCTGTCGGCACAGAGCCCGACGCGGGGCTCGAACTCGTGAACCATGAGATCATGACCTGAGCTGAAGTCGGATGCTTAACCGACCTAGCCACCCGGGTGTCCCAGAAATCAGTGGGTTTTTTTTAATGAACAAAGTAGTTGCTTTTCTTTAACAATGTTCCTTACTGACATTTTTATTACAAAGGTGATATGTGTTACGTGTAACAAATGAAGATAATTCAATGATGGGTAAAGAAAAATTTAATAATTTGTCATCATTCCTTTCCATTACATCCTCTGGAAATCATTGATGTCAGCAGCCTGGTGCATATCCTTCTAGACCTTTCCGTATTCACCGCTTCCGGACCCCTTCGTAGTAGCACGGGGAAGACGGCTTGGAAGATTCCTGGAAACGCCAAAGACTTGATTTCCAGATGATTGGTTCTCTTGAAAGGATACGGGATTCTGGGAGCTTCCTTCTCTTTGTTACGATCATGCCATAAAAAAAGGGTTTTATGTAAGTCTGTCCTTCCCAATTTCACTTGTCCGTGTTTCAAAGCTGAAACCCAGAGAGGCATACACAGAGCAAGATGGCATCCAAAAAAGGACAAGAGTTATGAAGGAAAAGGGTATCACAAGATATTTGTCACTTACTCTGCTTTACATCTGCGAGTCCACAGGTGTAAAATGACCCCGTGTGTTGGGGCACCAGGGTGGCTCCGTCGGTTAAGCGTCTGACCCTTGATCTCAGCTCAGGTCATGATCTCACGGTTCGTGAGTTCGAGCCCCACGTAGGGCTCTGTGCTGCTTGGGATTCTCTCTGTCTCCCTCTCTGCCTGTCTCCCGCGCGCACACACACACACACACACACACTCTCAAAACTAATTAAACTTAAAAAGAATAAATAAAATGCCCCGTACGTTAAAGAAGTTTCTATCGGTCGTCATGTTGGAAGCACCTTCTGTGTGCCGTGTCTGTGTGCCCTCCCCCCACCACACACCGTGGGAGCTTCTGGACCTGTGACGTGGATGTGAGGCTGAGCCCAGCAGGTGCACAAGAAGCAGACAGCAATGCTGTCCCTCCGCCCCTGCCAAGAACGCCCGCCGTCAATCGCTCCATCTACTAATTAATCCCTTGGGTTTATCGAGCTAGGTAGCTGTCTGTGGTTCTTGCCAACCAGGTTGGTTTGGAAAACTAAGCAAGTACGAGTCAGCACCTATCACCGTCCTCGTAATCCATCCGTTTAAATGTAAGCTGAGGGCAGCTCGGGGAATGAAGCATGTGCGTAAGCGCGGTCAGCTGTGTGGAAAAGGCTGGAAAGAATGCCCTTAACGGGACCCTCTCCCCCCCCCCCCCCCTCACACAAGCCACGGGAAGAACCAGTGAGGCATCTGGTCTGTGCTCTGGGCATCCTGCCCTGGATCCGTGACCCAGCTTCTAGGGGCTTCCGCATGCTGTGGCCCAGAGAAAGACTTCACTGTTTAAACCCACCCCACCCCCATTTTTCCCCCATCACAGTCGATCTTCATGGTACAGATGGAAAGGCTGAAGTCCGCAGCGGCCGAAGGCAGCTTGGCCAGGAGCAGACGTCCTTACAACCACTGCTTCCTGCCTCCTGGGACGGTTTCTTGTCATAGCCAAGTGGAGGTGAGTGTGTGAGTGTGAGTGTGAGTGTGAGTGTGGTGTCCCTATGGTGAATTTGCGGGGAGCACCGTGCACGAGACTAAAACCAGAGGAGGAGGAGAGACGGAGCGACACTTCTATGGAATTCTGCAGACACTCTCATTCCCAGGAGACTCTGTAAACAGCTCATTACACTTTTGAAGGTGTTATTAGGTACAGAAGCGTCATCATGTCTCGTTGATAAATTGGCCCTTTATGGGTAGGAAATGCCCGTCTTCCCATGTATGGAGGACGTGCTGTATCTTGTAGCTGGATCTTGGTTTTTTCTCCTAACGTAATCGTTTCGGCCTTTAACTCGGGATGTGTAGGCAGCTTCTATTTTCTGTGATTATTGACGGGGTTGGCTGATTTACTCTTTCTGTTTCCCGTTCCGGGTTTCGTCAGGGTTCACAGCGCCCGTTTCGGACCGCGCTGTGCCCACACGTGGATGCTATGCGCGTGGCATGCAGCACGGGAGCCTTGGAGGGTTCGCCCCCGTCCCCCGCCTCCGCTGCTGTCCTCCTGTGTGTCCCCCACGTCGCAGACCCCGCGTTGGTGGCTGGCGTATTCGACGATGTTTTCTAGAAATGTCAATAACAGCTTCTGAAGGTCCTATTCCCTCGCACCGTCAGAGACACGGGAGGCCCGTCCCTTCGCGTGGGTGCAGAGCGTCTGGGTCCCCTCGCACCTTCCTCCCTCCTGCCCGAAGCCCTTTGTCAGTGCAGGTTTCCCAGTGTTGTGTGTCCAGTAAAGCTGTGAGTTTGTCCTCGTGTTTGAAATATATTTTTTCCTGGACAGAGAATCCTTACTTTCTTTTTCTCTCTGTACATTAAAAGGGTTATTCCAATGCCTTCTTTTTTTTTTTTTTAAACATTTATTCATTTTTCGAGAGACAGAGTGTGAGCAGGGGAGGAACAGAGGGAGAGGGAGACCCAGAATCCCAAGCAGCCTCCAGGCTCTGAGCTGACAGCACAGAGCCCGACGCGGGGCTCGAACGCACGAACCGTGAGATCATGACCTGAGTGGAAATCGAGAGTCGGACACTTAACCGACTGAGCCCCCCAGGCACCCCCACCCTCTTCCTGTTTCTCATTCGCGGTTCACTGCGTATCTGGGATCTGTGGCCGGAGCTTGGGAAGCGAGGGTGGGCATTCAGCACACTAAACTCCAGAAGAAAATCTGGGAGTGTGACGTCAATTCTGTGGATGGCAACCTGCGTTCTCATTAACGAAGTGAACACAGAAAAGCGCGGAATCTGCCCGAGCGTTCACACACCGTAAAAGTGGAGGTGCTGTGTGCTGTCACCGTGTGGGACATGCTCACACTGGGAGTCACGTCAAACCCGTTGGAGGAAAGCGCCGAGGCCTCCTCCCGCTACAGAGCCCCTCCCGAGTCCGTCCGCGCCCGGCTTAGCATCCGTGCCATGACAGGCAGTGGACAGCAGAGGTCAGGCCATCCCCGCAGGGCGGCCAAGGCCCGTCCTTAGCTGAGAAGCAACAGGCCCGAGGTGGCAGCTGTTAATAGAAACGCCGGCTGTCTTGCCTTGGGGTGACCACTTGGGAGAGCCCGCCGTCCTCCCCCCAGCGAGGCCTTGCCACAGGACCCTTCTCCCCTCTACCCCCAGACCGGGTTCTTTGGACGTCAGAACACCCCCGGATACTTCAGGGGAAGGTCCTGGCATTGAGGCTTGGGCCCCGGCCACATTCACTTTGGAAAACCGGGATTCGGGACCGTCCCCGGCCAGCCCCAGGCCCCACTAGTGCAGTTTACCGTCCCCCACTGTCCCCTTCCTCTCTGCTGGCCCGTCTGCAAAGTGCGGCCACGGGTGTGTTTCTGAAACGTTTCACTCTTCCCTTCCCACATCCTCACACCCTTGTGGTGCTTCTGCACCTCCGACACGGTGCGCAGCCTGGCCGTGGGCTGAGCGCCGTGCTCCCATCACACCCTGCTGGTGCTCACTCCTGTCCAGCCCGTGCTCCCCAGAGCCGCCGCGGAGGGAGACAGGGCCACGGGGGCCGGCGTCGTGTGGCCTGTCCCCCGTCCTCGTCCGACCCAGCGGGCACTGTGGGTGGGGCATGGCGTGGGCCCCCACACGGGCAAGCCTGTTGGATCCAGCCCCGGGGCCTTGTGCTCGTGGCAGGAGCCTGGCGGAGATGCGGGAACCCTAAGCCTGAGCCGGAGCCCCCCAGGAGCCAGCACCACGACCCGGGGGGCTCCCCGCCGCCTTTGCCCTGTGTCCCGGCACCCTCCACCCTTTCCCACCTCGCTGGCCTCGGCTAATCCTCAGGGCCTGTGCACTTTCCACGGCCGCTGCCTGAGCGCTCTGCCCCGGATGTGGTAACGATCTGCCCCTTGGTGTCCTTCAGGCGCTCGATCACGTGCCCCCTCCCCCACCTCCGTCGCTCCCAACCCCAGCCCTTAGGATCTGTGCACGGCATTTACACAGCCCGCACTGGAGTTTGCACGCCCCACGGGAAGAACAAGGACCTCGGCTTGCGGGTCACGACTTCCCGCCCCCTGGTGCAGAGCAGGCCAGCACCGCGTTCGCCCTAAGGACGGATGAACGAGTGAACAAATGGTCAGGAGGGACTTCAGGACCCTCCGCTGTTGGGACTCAGACCGAGGCTGCCCCTGAATCCCCGTGGGTCTGTGCGGGGTCGCTGGCTCCTCCGTGGGCGGCCAGGGGGGGCCCGGGTGGACCCTGAGCAGACGCTCGGACGCTCCTTCTGCCGGGTGGCGTGCAACCTGTCCCGAGGCCCTGCCCAGGCCTCCCCGCACCCCCGAGCCCACCTGCTGGGTGTTCCCACGCCCCCGCTGCACCTCCCCCCACAGCACCCGTGTGGCTCCCCCTGGGACGCTGCCTCCTTGACCTGCCCCCGTGTCTCCCGGGCGACTGGAAACCCATCAAGGGCAGGGACTGTCCTAAAGCCTCTCTTTGTCCGGTGAGCACGCGTGGAGCAAACGAACGAGGTTAGGTTGGGGTGGACACAGGCGCGTCACCCAGCGTTCCTGGCCCCCGTGCGGCAGGCACAGGCCGGGCCGGCTGGGGGGTGCAGCAAGCTGGGAACACCGGCAAAGGGCATCTGGAGGCAGACGGGCTCTGAATAAAGACACACTTGTCCGAGGGGACGTGTTCATCCACGCACCGCGTGGTCCTTCCCGTCCCCTCCCGCTCCCCAGCGTGTACGGGGTCCCTACGCGGTGCCGTGGGCCGTGCTGTCGCCAGGAGCGCCGGGCGATTTGGGCTCAGGTCCGTGCCTGCTGCCGGGTAGGCCAGGAGGGCTCAGTCCGTGACAAAGCGCCGTCGCCCCGTGACGCTGTAGCTGGGAGTCCAGACTTGCGCGGGCTTACCCAGATGGCTTCGCCTGCAAACAGCAAGAGCCTTCAAAGCCATTTCATTCGTCCCTTTTCTTAACCCGACACCCAGCCCCCCCGTATCTGTTCTGGTTTGGTGCCTCGAGGTGTGAGCTCAGAATGACTTAGCGGGCATCACCCAGACCCCGTGGGGCCACCAGGGTGAGCTGGCTGGGTGGGCGGGCTCGGCCGGGACTGTGTCCCCACCAGCCTGAGGTCTGCGGCTTCGCGGTTAGAGAGCCCCAGACAGGGCACAGCAGGGCAGGCCCCCGGGGAAGACAGGAGTGTCTGTGTGGCCAGTGGGGAGGCACAGACCACATTCACCAGCAGAGGCGGGGCCTCCCCAACGTCCCGGCGGCTGCTTTACGTAATTATTAATTTTCACGTGTAGGTAGTTTTATTTTCTGCTTGTTTGCACGTATTCTAAGGATCCTTAAACGTTGTCAGATAGCCTTCATATTCCCTATCTCTAAAAACGCTCACGGCGGCCACACTGGAGCACGTCGGACACGAGGGCTGTCCCAGCACTCTTCAGCTCCTACGGACACATCTGCCATTTTTCGGTTGAATTACGTCCTTCCCACACATCCCCGGCGGTGGGATTACCGTGGAAGGCGGGATAAACGTTTTAGTAGCCCTGGCAACATGCTTTGCCCAATTTCTTCCCTACGACGCTGTGCTAACTCACAGGCCCCTGGCAACGTGTCTGCGGATTTTATGGTTTTCCCGCCGTCTGGACGGCACGAGGTGCCATCACCTCCTCAGCGCGTGCTGATTTTGGAGGGGCGCGTCGTGGGCACCGCAGACGTCTGCCCCAGGGTGAGCGCGCTCGGCCGGGGGCGTCTTCCGCGTCACAGCCTCTGCGACCGTCCTTCCCGCTCCACCTCCCTCTGAGGACTATCTGTCTGTCTGTCTGTCTCAGCCTTTCAGCTTCTGAGTCCTGTCTGTCTTCAGCGGCTGACTGGGCAGGCACGGGTCTGGTCCACGGAAGTCCCAGGCAAGCTGCCAGCTAGACCCGGACACTGGCCACTGGCCTCTGCAGCCCCATCCCTCATCTCTGCAGGTGGCCTCGTCTGGGCTGACCTACCGAGAGGTGGCAGGGAGCGACCCTGGCCAGGGAGGCCCTGGAGGCTCCCTACCCTCGTGACAGCTCGCCAGGTGGGCCCGCGTGTCCTGGCAGCTGGGGATGTGTGGTCCAGCAGAGCCAGGAGGGGGTCCCCAAAGCCCAGATGTGTGGGCAGCAACGGGGCCCCCCGCCTAAATGGCAGGGAGAGCTCATGTCTCAGGCAGAAAGCCCACTGGGCCCCAGGTGGGTAGGGGGCCACGGGCGCTCCGTGGTGCAGCAGGGATGGAGCTGGGCCGGCGGCTGCCCTGCTGCCAACGGCTTTGACGTTTCTCGGGCGCCTGGGAAGATTTTAGAAGACCACTAATCTACCCAGGCAGACACGTCTGGGGAAGCCCCGCGGTTGGCGGATCGCTGACTCCAGGCGTGGGACCCGTCGCTGCCCGCCACTGAGGCAGGGGGAGCCCCGGTCTCCGCGGTCACCTCGCGGACCCCGAGGACGGCCGGCGAAAGCCAGACGGGACCCCGGACGGCAGGTCCCCCCTACTCATCGTATTTGACGTTTTTCAACACTCAGCTGTTTTAAGGTTGTTATTACACCAGATATAAAACATTCGGAAAATGGAGAAAACATCCCCAACGAAATTCGATCCTACAGACTCGCCACGCCCTTCCCTCCTGCGGCCGTGCCGTGCCACCGCTGGGGTCGGACAGCGTGCGCGCTTCTGTGTTTCACTTTCTGTCGTAGGCTTCTGCCCCCCAGCGAGACGTGTGCCGTGACCTCGAGGGGCTGCAGAGTGAGCACGCTGTAAACTCCTGCTGTCGCCCGGGCGGCGTCCGTTTCTCTTCTCAGCCTTTCAAGAGCGTCAAAACACACCGCGGTGAAGCTATTTTGGCCACGAATCTTGGTCCCTGATTTATTTCCCTCGGGTCGGATTCCTCCCCGAAGGAATACGTGTGGAATTCTACTTTTTCTTTCCAGAAAGGCTGAACCGACCCGTGCCCACCTTACCACACACAAAGACACCGGGGAAAACACCGTTAGGAAACACCGACTGACTCGAAAGGCGGTGCGTCTACCGCTTGCTTTGAGCGGGTCAGCTGAGGCTTGGGGAGGGAGAGGGCATGCGTGTCTGTGGCAGCCCTGGGGTCGCCCCAGGATGCGCGGCCTCCTCGTCGCGACAGAGCTGGGCCCATGCATCTGTTACCTGCCCGGACTCTCCCACGGCTGGGCGGACGCGGGGCCCGAGTCCGAGCCCATAGCCGCACGGACCCCGCGCTCCCCGTGGCCTACGGGCCACGCGCAGTAGGGAACACTCGGGGTCTGGGGAGGCCTTCCTTGTGCCCCGTTCACGGAGCAAGGGCCATTTTTATCCGCTACACGTCAGGCAAAACCTGTGCCAATTGCCAAAGACTCCACTTCAAATCTAGCAAATAAGAGAGAGGACGGTGTGGATTACGTTATATTTAAAACAAGCCCACACAATGCCTGTAATTTTTCATTCTGACTCCGTGATTACAGCCCGGGACCGGCCGGATCATAGTCATCCACACACCGACCCGCTGTTGGGACACATCGAATTAAAGGCTTTGCTGCAACTCGAGATTCTATTTTGAATGCCAACCACTGGCAGGTAACGGGCCTCTCACAGGGCCAGTCTTGTTAGAGCCAGAGTCAGCTGTCAGAGTCAGCACCGGCCTCGGTCAAGACCACCGATGCTTGTGAGCAGACGAGACGCCCCAGCTTTGCCCGGCCTCGGCCTCGGGCCTGAGCCTGGGGCCTGCTGAGCCGCTGAGGGGGCCGGGGGGGCTCCGTCCTCGGTCAGGGCGATCTCAGCCTCTGCCCTCTCAAGGTTCCTGAATGCTGCTCTGCCCCTGCCCCTCATCTTAGGGTCAGATAGGCCAAGCCCTGGCCATTGGGGACAGTTGTCACAGACGGGCTGGCATTGCCCGGAGGGGCCCCGTTCAGAAAAGAGAAAAAAATCCAAGGAGCAGAAAGGGGCCAGACCTGTCCCCGGACCCCCCCTCCACCCACCAGGGAACAGCCCTTCTCAGCCCCACGGAGACACCCCTGAGGGGGCAAGAGTGGGACTGGGCGCCCGCTCTCACACCTGGAGCTGCACCAGCCCTTTCCCCGCGGGGCCCCCACACTGTCCTGCGTCCTGGTCCCGGGAGCCCTGCTGCTCGACTGAAGGCCCTTCCCGTGTGCCCTCGTCGCTGTCACCCCTGCCAGGCAGACACAGCTTGAGGCTCAAGCGGCGGCCTGAGCCCAGTGCCAATTCCTGCCCCTCCGTGCACCTGTTGCCCCCCCCGGCCACGCCCACCGCCCCCTGCCCCAGCCAAACCCCAGGACGAGCCAGCTGTGGGACTGACGGCTCCCTTGTGTTGCCTTCGACTCCTCTCCTGTCTATCGTGATGTGCCCCCTTGTCACCGTTCACGTGACTCTCCTACCAGAATCCTCAGGCCAGGGTCCGCGTCTGTCTGTCTGTCACTAGTTTGATATTTGGCACAGGTGTTTACCGCTTGTTAAGAAGAAAGAAAGAAAACAGGAGAATCTGCAAAAGTGTGCATCCTTCAAAACTCTGCTTAGAATGGATCCCAGGAAGCCTTTGCTGATTCACACAGACCGAGGTAACACGTGCCTTTCCACGGTCTGTGCGGCCGAGGGCTGTTTCCCGGGTCCACCCTGGACGGCAGGGACAGAGCCGGATTCTTCCCCGTGACCCCATCCAGGCGCACACCAGGCATCTGGCAGGGCCGGCGAATGGAGGACTGAATCGCTCCTTGGTGCGGGGACCCAGATTCAGGGCACGGTGACCCGAGCCAACCAGCCGCCCATGTCACCAGGCTGAAACCACCAGGGGCTGCCAGGGCGTTTGCGGAGGATAGAGTGCTGAAATAAGTCCTAACTCTAAAAAAGAAACAGACCCAGAAGTGTTCTATTTATATGAAAATCGGCTCCATTTTTAGGTAGCTGTCCTGCCTCACCTCCCCAAGGTGGCCCTGCCCTCCCACAGGCCCGCTCCACACCCCACCCCATAATCAGGCCCTACCTGCACCCGTCCTCTCCCCTGATTGCTCTCTGGAGTTTCCCTGGATTGTAGGGTGTGAGCTTCCAGACGCCCAGAGACCCAACTCATGCCTGGCCCCAGACTCCTTCCCTCCTCCCTCCCTCCCTCCCTGACCTGACTTTTAATCCCAGAGTTCTCCAAGAGCAGGCCAGAGTCAGGGCCCTGGGTTCTGGGGTGGGTGGGGGGGAGGGGCAGGCCAGAGTCAGGCCCCAGGGTCCAGGGGTGGGTGGGGGGCAGGGGCAGGCCAGAGTCCGGGCAGGGAGCCAGTCTGTGACTGGGTGGCCCCTCACTGAGCCACAGCAGAGCAGAGTCGAGGCTGGGCACAGGGGAGCCAAGCCCTGCCCCTCCCAGGTCTCAGGCCCGCGGGACCTCCCTTCCACGTTCAATACAACTCCAGTCCTCCCAGTGCCAGCAGTGGGCTTTTGGAGTCAGAACCCTGTCAGGGTCGGCTCTGCCGGGGCTGGCGTGTTTGGACCCCCCCGCCCGCCTCCTCGGCCCCTCCCAGCCCAGCCCCTCTCTGGCCGGAGGGAGACGCGGCTGCTGCCCGTGTGTGCTGAGGGCCAGCCAGGGCAGGGCCGCACAGGGCCGCAGGGTCCGAAATGCAGGCGGGGCAAGCTCACAGAGGCCCCCCGAGGCCCCTGCCCCTGGCATCCAGCCCTCCCGTGAGCCCGTCTCCAGTCCGTGGCTCCCTCACCCCTGCACCCGCGCCTAGGCCCGGAGTGCCAGAGGTCCTGGGGGACAGGGGGTGGGGGGGATGGGGGCCTCAGCACCGCGGCAGCTTCCCCAGCCTCGAGCCAGGTTCTAGAAAGAGCTCGGGGCGAGCCCGTGGCGGGCGCCGGGCCTCCCTCCCAGCTCAGCCTCGGGGCTGCGGCCAGCTCCCAGCTCACCACAGCCGTGCTGTCCCCAGAGCCGGGCCCCACCGCAGGGACAGTGAGCCGAGAGGCTCTGTGGCTATAAATGTCAAGTGGCCAACCGCGGACACCACAGAGCCCGCCGTGGGCAGGAGCCCCGGGTCCCTGGAAGCCGTGTCCCAGCTCCGAGGCTGAGAGGGCCGCGGGGGCCGGTGTAACGCCCGGCTGGGGGCAGGGCAGGCGGGACACCGCACAGCGCTTTGCACACCCGTGTTCGGGGCCTCTGCACCACCCCCTTCAGCTTGGTTTATATCGTCTTTCTGGAGCTGTGTTCTTCTGCAGGTCTGACCCTTGCCGGGGTAGGTCCAGGTCACGGCTTCAGACCCATCTGGAGGCTGCCCCAGGCATGGTCAGGGTGACCTTGGGGTGGGCCTGGGGCCTGCTCCCAGGCACTGGTGAACAGGGGGTCCCACGAGAGGCGGTGATGATGGCCCAGAGCTCTCAGAAGCCTGGAGAGGTCCTCGTGACCCCTCACAGGCCGGGGGCCACCCTGGGAGGAGCGGCCGGCCTCCCCCCACCCCCACCCTGCAGGCCTGGGCGGGAGTGTAGCACCAGGTGGGGGGCAGGCCCGGCCAGAAGGGTCTGGGAAACGGAAAGGGAAGGAAAGTCTCTCCTCTAACACCCCTGCCCCACTGGACAGTCTGTCCCTGGCACAGACCCTCCCTTCAGGCGAGGGAACCGGCCAAGAAAGGTCGCTCTCCGACCTGTCCCCTGCCCCGCAGCAGAGCTCGGAGCTGAGCCCCTGGGTTTCTGGGGACACGGCATGAGGTGGGACCGGCTTCAGCAATCTCTCTTCCCTGTCCCTGGGCTGGAGCCCCATGGGGAGGGGGGCGGAGATGCGCGCCTGGGAAGCTCGGTCAGCCGAGGAGAGAGACCAGACCGGGAGGGGTCCCGGACACGACCTACCCCGGCCAAGGTCAGTCCTGGGGCCCGTCCCCTGCTGGCAGCCCGTCCCCACACCCTGTGAGTCGGAGGCCCGGCTTCCCAAGCCCACTAACAGGGAAAATAGAAACAGGCTGGACAGATGTTCACCACGAAAAACATTTACTGCTGCTTATTTACAGCGTACTTTGCACCGGACGGGAGGGCGCAGGAGGAGCTCGGATACACGGGAAAGGGCATCTTCTGCGTAGATGTCCTTTGTCAACTGAGTTCGACTGCAAACCTATTCCGATTTACTCATTTCTCCAATTTAAAAACAGAATGAGCTCTTGAACGGAAACAACCCGAGTCAGACTACACTAAGTGCCAGATGCGCTCCAGGCTTCGGGGATGCGGGAGTACAAAACAGCCCACACCCCCTGCCCTCGCGAGGCTGGCACTCCTCAAGGTGCAGGGGACGCAAACGAAAGAACTCGAGAAGCAAATTATACTCTGCTGGAGGATGGACAGCCAGCACAGAAAAATGAAGGAACGTATGGAGCGCGTGGGGCCACTGGCACAGAGTGTGGCTCGCCTGGTCGGGGAGCAGCGAGGGGTCCGGTGCAGCCAGATCGGCTCTGCCCGCGGTTCCGGACGCTTGGCAACGTGTGGAGTCGTGTTTCGCTGTCCCGGCGGGAGGGTGGGGGTGTGGGGCTGCTCTTGGCATCTGGTGAATAGAAGCCAGGACGCTGCTGAATATCCCGCAGCACAGAACGATTCGGCCCCAAGTGCCAACAGCGCCGAGGCCCAGAAACCCTGGAGGGGGAGGGCGAGCAGTGGGAGAGATGGCCGGAGAGGTAAATGCCCACCGGGTTGTTTTTGGAACTAGAGAAGCTGATTCAGAAATTCTTATGGAAAAGTTTGTGAGGATCGCTAGGGCGGGGGTTGAGGGAGATTACAGAGAAGAATAAGCAGAGAGTAACGAGCTTCACCAGATCTTAACATAGACTATGAACATTCCTATGCCAAATGACTAGTGTCCTTAATATATAAAGAGTTCTTACAAATGAATAAGAAAAGACCTTTTAAAAAAACTTACTTTTTCATGTGTATTTGAGATAGTGAGCTAGAGAGGGAAGGCGGCGGGGGAGGGGGGATTCCAATCTGCCTCCGTGCTGTCCGCTCAGAACCTGACGTGGGGCTCCATCCCAAGACCCTGAGATCATGACCTGAGTTGAAATCAAGAGTCAGACAGACGCTCAACCGACTGAGCCACCCAAAAAAGGCCCCAAGGAAAGGCCTTTTAAAAAACTTTTGAAGAAAAATGGGAAAAGGGAGTTCACCAAAAAGAGACACAAATGGTTTATAAATATGTGGGGAAAAAATTCATGTTCCTTGTTCTACGTAATTTCAAGAAATCGAGGGGCGCCTGGGAGGCTCAGTCGGTTAAGCGTCCGACTTCGGCTCAGATCACGGTCTCGCGGTTTGTGAGTTTGAGCTCCGTGTCGGGCTCTATGCTGACAGCTCGGAGCCTGGAGCCTGCTTCGCATTCTGTGTCTCCCTCTCTCCCTGCCCCTCACCTGCTCATGCTCTGTCTCTCTCTGTCTCAAAAATAAATAAAAACATTAACAAAATAAAAAAAAAAGAAATTGAAAATCATGAGTTAGTATTCTTCAATGGTCACATTAGCGAAGATTGAGAAGCTTGATCATGCACGGAGTTGCTAAGATGTGCAACAATAGGGCCTCACACAGAGCCTCTTAGGAAAGCCGTTGGGCAGCATCTGTCCCAGATTTAAATGCACACACCCTTCCCTGCAGCCTGCCATCCTGGGAGAGTAGGTTCACGCAGATGTAAGTCCAGGCACGTTCACTACAGCATCGGACGGTACATTCTCACAACGGAGTACGATGCAGCTTTTAAAAAGCCTGGGGCTTACTCCTAGGCCCGGGCCCAGGAGAAACGAAAACCCACGTCCACAAACAGACCCGTGCGGAGAAGGGAACGGCTTTATTCGTAATAACCCCACACTGGAACACCCCAAAGGTCCACCCGAGGACAGTAAACAGACTGTAGCCTGTTTGCACGACAGATGGCAACACTCAGCAACAGCGACCAGAGTGAATTACCAGAAGCATTCGGTTCAGCAAATACATCAGACACAAGAGGGTGTGTACTTTACGGATCCGTGTGTGTATGAAGTTCAACGAGCAAAGCCAGCCCGCGGTAAGGGAGGTTTACGGGAACAGGGGCTGCCTGGGGGAGGGGGTGGGTTATGGGAAAGGGCCACGGCCTTCCAGGCGGAGGGAGGCGGGAACGTGGGCCAGGGGGGGGGGGGGGGGCGGCGATGTCGCTCACAAGGTGTAGACGGTTGCTTAAAACACTGAGCTGTATACTCAAGACCCGTACAATTCACTGGATTTAATTTCACCTCAATTTAAAAACAAAATTAACGGCTGAATGGAAAGACATAAAAACGAGTCAAACCTAACATGCCCTGGAATGGAATGATCTCCAAATAAATTAAGGGGAGCGGCGGGAATAAGGACAGTGTATACAGCATGCCCC